>NW_028230445.1:2119325-2419325 GCF_043228905.1 Azolla caroliniana
ATTTCATTTGAACTCATCACTATATATGTATGTATATATATAGTATGTATGTATGTATGTATGCTATGTCTACAACTTTTTTAATGGTCCATGTATATATGCATCAATTATTTGCCCAAACTTGGCTCGTCATAGATTAGTATAATGTAAACATTCTCGTAGGTAGTATTAGTGCTAGATTGTTTAGCCTTAAGACGCGACCCCCATCTAAATTGATAGGGGCAAACCCCTCAAAGCTAAATCATTCCATATTCAAGCAACGAGAGTCAAGATCACATTAAAAAACATTATTTCCTTCAAATTATCACATTTAAATTCAGAAAATAAAGTCAAAAATATCTTTTCATTAGTTATAAACAATTGTTACAAGACTGTTGACCTACTGTCAAGCTTCCCTTGATATGTTGCACTCTTCCATGGGTCCCTATCCCTAAAGGATAGACCACTCAATAACCTAATTATGTAATTGGTGGTGGGAACAACCACACTGGTGGTGCTAGGCACCACATGGGTCTTGCATTCTATAATGTGAGAAAAGGACCCTTGTTCTAGTAGGCGATAAATTCGAGGCGTTGCAACACTGCAACATCTGTCTCACCTTTAATTTCATCATACCGCCCTTTTAAGGTATGCACCATATGCACCCAAATGTTTCGTACACTTTCCATGGGATGAACAATTGTATTATCAAACACCTTAGAACATCTAGTAGTCCAAATAAACCACATTGTGGTGGTGCATTGCAACTCCCAAATCTCTTGCATTGCTTTTAACATATAAGGAATTTCCATATGACTTCGTTGCACCACCCTTATCCTTCCTCTTTAATTTTTTGAATCGTATCATTTGGACATGCCTCATATGGCCACATCATTTGTGCTATCGTAGCCCATAATACCATACCCCACGAAAAACTGCCATCCCTACACATAAAGGTTAGAATTTGGAACACTCTTCCCCAAACTTGTTGTGCAACATGACATTCCCACAAGCAATGCTTCAATGTCTCCGTCTAGCAACTACAATAGATGCATTGACCGACTGGTAATGCTCTATGTATTACTAGTAGTTGAAAGACATTTATTTTTATATCCTGTTTCCTTGCCCATAATGTCCTCCAAAACTTTGCTAAAAATTCGGATGTGACCCCTTGATGGGTCCAAAATAGACTAGCCCGTGGTGTAGTCCTACGTTGAGCCGTCAAAATGTGTCGCCCAATCTTAATTGAGCACTGAAAAAAACCACGCCTTTTTTCCAAACGGTCAAATGGATCTTTCCACCAAAAAGCAACCTTATCAAGGGTTATTTTAGAGAATGTAGCATATTGCAAGGTCTTTGGTTATATCGTTGATCTACGTATAACATCATCTTCCTCCACATCATAGTCTTGAAATCATCTAGAAGACAAATATCCCCTTACCCCCACCATCACTTGAAGCCGTGTAAATGCCCCTTCCCACCCAGGAGGATTAAATGACCATAACATAGAGGATGAGTGTCCAAAAACCTCTTGCACCTGGTCCCACATAATCTGCTCCCCTCTCAAGGAGGTAAAATATTCCGACCTTTCATTCATATGCAAAGTAAGAAAGGATTTCCATGCATCAATTGATGCTCCTGGCCTTGCATCGAGCTTGGCCCAATCCAATCTCCTATGACAAATGCATATTTAGATTCCACACTAAGTGTTGTCTCAAGTATTCCTCCTCACATGTCCCAATCCTTACTGTACATGCTCCCATGCTCTTAGCAGACTATTATAAAAAATTTGTCTTCCCAATTCCTAGTCATAACATATTTCTTGTCTAGTATAAAGATCCATCTTATACTATCACTCCATAATCCACCCATAGGTGGAGCACAACGATACAGTCTTTCCATAAGCAGTTATTTCCAAGGGGCATGTCCTGGTAAAACGCCACGAACTATTAACTTTGTTAACAAGGACATACATTGATCTAGGGGATCAATAATCCCCAGACCACCATGTTGCTTTGGGGTAATCAACGTACATCATGCCACCTTCGCTCTTACATGGCTCCTATCCTCCCCTGCCCATATGAAATTTGGAACTAGTGTTCTAATTTGTCCAATGCTTGATTTTGAAAAGATCCAAGAGGAAGCTATATACCATATCGTAGATAGTAGCACATCGTTGGCAACTATCACTCTACCGGCCAAAGATAACTTAGCATGGCTCCATAAGAATAACTTTTTCGTCAAAGTTAATAATAATGGGGCAACATGTAATTATGGGGCCAAATCAATACCGACCTGCACTCCAAGATATCTAACTGCGACTCCCCTTTGAGCCCGTTGGAAAGTAGGATGCAATACCCAATGAGGTGGTGATTCCTTGCTCACCCAAAATGCAATAGTTTTTCCCAATTTAGATTAGCTTTGGATGTTGTACAAAACTGTAATAAAGCCCCTTCTACTTGTTGCAAATTCGTTAAGAGTCCCATCCACATATAACACAATATCGTCTGCAAATTTAGAGTCCAATATATCTTGTCCACTTATTGGCATCACCAAACCACACAAGCCCATAGATTGTGCTGATAGAAATACATGCATTGCTTCCGCAAACAAGAGAAATAAAAATGGTGCAAGCAGACAGCCCCAACGGACGGGCCGAGAAATGTTAAATTGAGGTCCTACTCCTCCTGCCAACAACATCTAACTACGTGCATTCCTATAAAGACAAGAAACACCCTTAATCCATGTTGTGTTGAAGCCCATGTTGGGAAACCAGTCCCTCCGGATAGGATATAGATGAGAACCGGACGAGTCGAAAGAAAGAACTAGTCCGAATGGGATCTAGAAGATATTCGGAAACCGGACCGGATGGATTCAAACGGTATCCGGTGTAAACCGGAAACAGGGACAGATTTGTCAATAGGTTTCTTGTGGGCCGTTGAGGTTACATTTGAAAATAGCCCTAAAGTTATATAAGTATAAATATAACTTAGGGAAATCATAATGGTAGTCGCTATTATTGTAGTTGTTGTATAGAGAGAGATAGGACGGGGGTAAGTAAGAGTGAGTGTGCATGTTACAGAAGGTCATTCTATTGTAATTGTCTGAAGATGAAGATATAGAGTTTGAGATCGTTGCCTTTGAGTTTGTTGTTGTTTGTACCTTCTCACATATAGTGATTTATTCGAGTCTAAGGGGTCCCATGGTTTTTCTTATTAGGGTTTTCCACGTAAATATTCTGTGTCATCTTATTTCCATTCTTTTCTTGTTTCTTCCATTGTGTGATTAATACTTGGTTATGGCCGAGCATCATTTTTCTCAACAATCTGGTATCAGAGTGACGACAACGGAAAGAAGATGGAAGATTCCTTCGGTGGCATGTTCAAGCTCACCAAGTCCAACTACCCAGTTTGGAAGTCGAAGATGAGGGACATGTTAGTGGTCAAAGATCTCTGGTTGCCGGTGATGTGGAGAATTTTGGCCACAAGGTGAAAAAGAGATTGAATGCACGTGAACGGGGGTGTACATTGATGCACGCGAACATGTCTTTATGTACAAACATGTAAATAGTAAAGTTTAGTTTAAGTATTAAAGGGGGTACTATGTAGGTGCGAATGATAAGTACAAACCCACACGCACGTAGAATATCATCTAGGGAGAGAATCAAGGGAAATCGCAGTCCAGAAGGTTGCTTTTATCAATGATATAACAACCTCTCCCTTGTGCTATAAAAGGGGAGGTTGGAGGAGAGCTAAGGTATCCAGGAATTAGGAGGACTAAGTGTTGCCGGTTCGAGTGTCGAGCTATATCTCTCTCATCTTGTGATCAACACTTATTTAGGAGTGACGCCTTTGCTCGCTCAGGAAGCCCGTGAGCTCCTGAGCCTCTTTTGGGGACAATCAGAGCAGGGGCTCTTGGCACCCAATCCGAGTGGTGGCACAGGTTGACAACATCTGGAAGACAGACCTGGATGTTGCTAAGGTGGAACCCCATTGGAGGTTAAGGGTATACGGTTGTCGCCCCCTTGTCGATCTGGATTGGGACCCAGGGGATTTCAGATGGAAACATGACGATAGACTCCATCACTTCTTCGATTACACCACTAAATTGGGTCGGACTTTGCAGCTGCAGCTAGGCAGCCCCCTTTGCAATGGCTGGCGAACATTGGGCATCCCCGATGAGGCGCTCATTACCTTTTGGAAGGGTCTCTGGCATCTCCACATGCCTGAAAAGATCAAGCTCTTTTGGTGGCAGATTGGTCATAATGTGGTGCCCGTTGGCGAATGGCTAGATAAACGTGGTGGCCCGTTAGGCTGCCCACTGTGCTCTCGACCTATTGAGACTTTGAGACATTTTCTGTGGGATTGCCCTCAAGCTCAAAAGGTCTGGGATAGAGTGACTCACCTCCTTGCGGCATGTGAAGTTGAAGGAACAACCTCGTGGAGCACTACAACATGGATTGATCACTCGGTCGAAGGGTGGACGGACACCGTCAATGCGAATAGTTGGTGCTATGTATGCACGAGAGGCAAAATCGTCAAGATCCGTTTCGAAAGAGGCTTGCAGCCCGCATCCCCTAGGTTTCCAGAAATCTGGATGTTGATCGCAGGTTTGACCTTGTGGTATATATGGAAAGCGCGTTGCCTCAAGGTTTTCCAAGGTACAGTACGGCCCCCGGAGGACGTGATCATGGACATATGGTTCGCGATTATCAGCTGCCTATGAGGGCAACTGGAAGAGATTTGCAGCCACTCCAACGACGTGGTCTTTGCCCGTTGGCGCTTTTGGCAGAAATGGCGGAACACACCTATGGTGACGCAAGGCGGGAGTGGCCCGAGGTGGAACTACCAGCTCCCACGTTGGTTGTTTCCTACTCACTTGCCACCCTCTCTTCGTTGTAGGCCCCAAGAGCCGACTCGTACTAGGCAACATTGAAGGGCATCGCCTTAGATATAGGTAGCTTCTTACATTAAGTTAGGCCGCAAGGCATTGTAAGTAGGCTCATCTTCTTTTACTTGATTGGAGGAAGACTCCCCGATGTGTGTATAAGTCTTCTTGTAGACTCTCTATGTAATAATCCTTCCTAACTAATGGGAAAGTAGCTTCATTTTGGTAAAAAACAAGGAGTTTTAAGAGGAAAAAATTAGAATAAGCAAAATATCCTCTCCTTCCTCTATACTTTCCTTTCCAACCATTTCATTCTTATTTTTGCATACTTCTCTTATAGAAAGAAAGACATAGACCATAAACCAAAACCCCTAGTCATAATAGTAAATTTTGTCGATTTTTTGTTTCATTCTAACAATTACTAATCAAAAGTTATGCAGAGCTAAGTTTTCTCCCACTTCAATGGCTTAACGGTTTTCCATGTGAAATCAGGGTCATCACGACCAAAGTGACCATATGCAGGGATCTTCTACTAACATTTATTTCTGCCTCTGCAAAGGTCGTGGATAGCCATCATCCCAAGTCCAAAATCATTGGGATTAGGGTTTCCTAAAGTAAAAATATTTTCATCATTTCTTTTTAATTGCAGGAATAAAAAGGAAACACAATGAATGCATAAAGCTATTTTCCTAAACTATTATACATTCCTTGACCAATATGCACAACCAAACTTGGTTTCTACCAAGCTCCTAAGAAGAACAATGTTTAATCATTTCTCACGATTTTATTTGCATGAAAAAGGAGAAAACATGCCACAATGAGTGAAGAACAAGGCTCAATATCCACCAAGGTCACAAGACGAATACATACTTGGACAATGCAACGACAGGCAAGTCACGTTGCAACAATACTCTCCAAAACTTGCCTCAAAATGTAACATCTACTCCAATCAACCTTGGTAGGGTCCTTCCTAAAGAAAGCACCACCCCATGAGGCTTCTCAAGACCAAAAGAGCTCTTCTTGCCTTGGAAATGACAATAGCAAATACACAAATTAACATGGAAATAAAAACATGAGAGAGAATGTTGCAATTGCATGTGTGCATGCATACAAATACACCCATAGAAACACAGCCATGCCTATATGCAAATACACATGCACACATGGACACATACAAACATGGTTAAAAATTGATATGGTACTAAACCAAGAACCCTCGGAAAATGGTATGGATCTTGATGGCAACAAATTCCCACCTTCTTGTAGCTCATCCTTGCTTGCTAAAGGAGGGCCACTTCGAAGAGGTCGATCACGCTCATGGCGCCTTCTCTCTCTCTCTCTCTCTCTCTCTCTCTCTCTAGGACTATAAAAGAGTAAGTATTAGACATGGTGATTCTATTAAATTGTTCTTAATATATTAAAAGTTATAACTTTAGAAACCATAGAGCCTCTAGCAAGTGGATGGTGGAAGCAAAGAAAGTGAATGGGACCCTGCTTTTCTATCAGGAGTATTTCATTTTATGAAAAAGCCTCATAAAGCCTGTATATGCCCGGGTTCATATATCAAATTAAACCCTAATCTTGGCTTGAAAAGTTGAAGCAAGAAGTGGCCGAATAAAAAAAAGTGTTTGATTTTAGTAAGTTTGCTTTCAAAAGAGAGATTTGAATCATATCTCCTCCCTTAATGCCAAAGTATACTTTGTATTCAAGAAGGAAAAATGAATTGCAATGAGTTTAATGGTGTTTGACCTTTCATGTGATTAGGAAATTCCACAACAATGGTCCCATGAATTTGAGAAGTTACCACCGGAATGGCCAGCCCAATTGCGAATTCCGCAACTGCCACCATTAACACTAGTAAAGTGTGATTAACCCATCATGTTGTCAGAATATACAGAAAATACCGGATCTCTCTCTCTCTCTCTCTCTCTCTCTCTCTCTCTCTCTCTCTTTGTTTTCTGTTTTGTCTCTCTGTGTCTCTCTCCCATTTTTTCCCCCACATCCAACCCCCTCCCCTTTCTCTCTCTCTCTCTCCAAAACTCATCATCATTTATTAACAAAATTACCAAGGTAACAACTGAAATTAAGACAAAAAACAAGGAAATCCATTCAATTCTCAAGAGAATAAAATCATCATCTAGATCATTCTGAGCACAAACACACTAACTTCATCAACGATTCGGTGGAGAGACACCGTATTGTTGCGTTTCCATGTAGCATGAATTGAAGGCTTGCACTTATAGTTGTTGTGACCTTTCCCTCAAAGTCCACAATACTTCTTACCAATAGAAGTAAGACCTCTCAATTCATGGTGTTTGTGCATAGGATTGCACAACCAATTGATACTAGGATCCTGCCGAATGAGAGTATGAGTTGGATCCACAAGAATAATCTCAAAATATGTGTACGTTGAATCCTGATTAATCTAGTAAGAGTTCAACACACGTAAACCTCCAAGCTTTCGTCCAGCTCTCTCCTCCGCAATAGAGTGCAAAGTACGTCAGAATTTCAATTGTGTAACACCCTGGTTCTTTGGTTTACCATAAAAAATACCTTTGGAGACATCCCTGTTATGTCCCCTCCTCACACGAACACGGTAGATGACATAGCCCTGTTTTTTCTTGTAACCGAGACGATGAGTTTTGTTTGGCTGGGTAGGGCGAGTGATGCAAACCATTCCAGGAAGTTGCCTATACTCCCAGCAACGAACATGAAGAAGGAATCACATGACATTGAAATTTTTCTTCCTCCATAGCTCCTCATATTTGTAAGCACCCATCGATGACGTTGCTCCATCTGTGCGTGCTTGAGCGAGTCTCTCTCTATGTCTATGTCAAAAAGGTCTCTCTCTCTCTGATCAAATTATAGAGTTAATCATAGAAATCCAAGCCATACATAATTTTTTACTACAAAGCAAGGCAAGGCAAGGCAAGTCTCATCACATAGCCCGATTTCTCCCTTGATTGTCTCAACACAAAGCAATATATATTGAACTTGTTTTGATTAGGTACCACAGAGCAACAACACATGCTATCCAAGGTTTATGACTCCCCATTACATGTCATTTCAAAAGAAGGGGAGGTCGGCATTGTGATGCTGAACTATCAAGAATGACATTCTGATCTATCTTATCCTGTTGACATCATTTATCTTCATCTTGTTGGTTGTGCATGCATGTGCCAAAGGCTGAAAGAAGTTTCCATAGACATGCTCAAGGGAATATGAAGCATCTTCATGGTCATGGTAATCATCATGCAGGGAAAGGATGTGGCCATGCCACTCCCACACGCGTTGCCCCGTGGAGGCATCATCATGGAATGAGACACATACATGGTGGCCAGCGATGGGGACAGATTTCCCCAAGTTAGGTTGAAGTAGGGTTTCAAACTCTCCGGAAACAATGAGTTGGACGACCTTGGCCTCCAGGGCTGCTTCGAGGAGGGCCACCTTGGCACAACCACTGGAGGAGGAGGAGGATGAGGATGAGCTGGATGATTGCAAGTGGAGGAGATGGCAGTGGGCCGTGGAGGTGCTTTGATCTTCTTCTTCTTCTTCTTCTTGCACTGCTTGGTTCATGAGCATCAGGGTTGTGGCTGCAGTGGCAAGATCCATGGCACCTTCCATGGCGGTGAGGCCGTTGCAGGATCCATCACCCTCCAACTTCTCTCCCCCCCCCCCCCCCCCCTTTCTTCTTTTCCCCAGAATATATCCTTTCATTACTTATAAACAATTATTACAAGAATGTTGACCTACCGTCGGGCTACCTATATTGCATTGTATCATATTGTATTAATTGCATTATTGTATATATATGCATTGTATGTATGGCATGTGAGTATGTATAATGTATCTATGTGTTATGTGTGTGTATGTTCTATATATGTGCATATGTATGTATTATATATGGGGCATGTGTCCATGTACATATGTGTTATGTGTGTGTATGTCCTATATATGTGCATATATATGTATGGCATGTGTCCATGTACATAGTGTTATATGTGTGTATCGCATGTGTGTACATACGTATGTGCTATATGTGTGTGTATGTTCTATACATGTGTGTGTGTTCTATATTTCTACATATGTATGTATTATGTATTGTATATATATCACATGTCTATGTATGTATGTATGTGTCCATTTAGGTCAACGAAATCATCCACCCCAAAGTTATTCAGAAGACAGTAATTACTTCCATGGCCATACTCATGAGAAATATGTGTGGATCGATGGGTAATTAGCAATCAATTCTACTAGCGGTTAATATGGATGGATCAGATCGATTAGGTTATGATTATAGTAATTGTGGGTGTTGTAGAGGTTATCCTCAATTAGTGCAAAATCGTGGTAGTAGGAATCCACCGAGAATGGCTCTAAATCGAACTGGAAATCAGCCGCAAAAGATTCTGTCCACTCTAATTCACCTGAATAACCAATGGAATCATCACAGCCGGAAGAAAATTCCAGGGGATGGTCTCTTGTGGTCGAATCATAAAACTCCTGGATCAATTGATCGCCCATCGCCCACTGATTACAGTCCGCGATTAATTGAAGATCATTACTGTAAGCCATTGATCCTTGCCATTTGATCAGTGGATTCTGATCAGGGGCAATTTGGCGATGATTTGGGGCGATAAATCCTGGATCAAGGAGTAGATTGTGATGCTCGGTCTGTTTAGGAGCCAGATTCTGGGAATCGATCTGAAAGTGGGCAGATTCGGATTCAAGATGATTGGGGTTCTGAGTAAGATTGGCGGGTAGGTTGATCTGACGGTGGGGAGAAAGAGGAACGACGAATCCTAAATCATTCACAAAGGGGCCATGGATTGGGCAATTCTGGTCAGCACAACGAGGGGTACGATCAACGGGGGTCATGATGAGCCGCCCATGCTCTTTCTCCTCCGCCACCACAGTCTGATTTTGCTTCTGATTCTGGATGTGATGATGATGGGAGGCATCTTGATGAACAGGTGCGGCCATGAAATCTCCATGGCCATGAAGGATCTTGAGGTGAGGTGCGTGGGGAGATGGAGATGGAGATGGTGATGGCGGAGGAGGAGTGCGGCCGGTGAGGAGTTGGACAGTGCACATGAACTCGGAGAGGGGGATTTTTAGAATCTCAGGCTCGTAGGTGTGGATGATTCGACGCGGCGATGCAGGGCTTTTTTTTTTCTTGGGGGGGGGCTGGGGTGGTTTAACTATTTAGGTGGGGCAAATAACGCTTTCCCTTATTTATGTATGTGTATTTTTTGTGTTTGGTATGTATATTTGTATGTGCATATTTTTTACATATATTCATGTTTAGTCAGTATGCATGTATATATGGGTGTAATGTATGTATACACATATTCATGGATGTAATGTTTAAATGTAGGTATGTATGCTAAAATAATGCATGTATGCTACTCCAAATTCGACTATTGTTTCTCCATCTCGTCGTTGCTGAAAATAGAAGATTGAATCAAACTTTCTAAATGAACATTTTGTGTGCACAATATATTCTTTACTATCTCATTGAAATATATAATATTTCATGGGCTTATGTAATTTTTTTCTCCAGCATAATTGATAATACCCTTATGTAAATATATTTTTTATGTATTTATTAATACCCCTATATATACATTCTGTATCTCAATGGTTAATTTAAACCCCTTTTGATGAACTCACGTGCTTCATACAAGTTTTGACAGTGAAACCCCCGGGACGACATCCTCATTTTTTTTTCCAACTGGGAGGAGCACACACACCACATCCGGCTGGTTCTCACCAAACTCCGGGAATATGGGCTCTTCGCCAAAAGTGAGAAATGCGAATTCGATAAGACCTGTATCGAATTCATGGGTTACATGATCTGACCTATAGGGATAACAATGGATGAACGCAAGGTAGCGGCAATCACTGATTGGCCTCTCCCGACTCGGTTGAAAGAGGTACAATCATTTTTGGGTTTTGCAAATTTTTATAGATGATTTATAGACGGGTTCTCTTCCCTAGTCCAACCTCTCATCTAGGTTATCCGAAAAGATACTCCATTTCTTTGGACCCCCGTAGCACACAATGCTTTTAATGCCCTCAACGCAACTTTTCTCTCCATCCCTGTGTTAGTCCACCCCGACCCCACTCGCCCTTTCCAGGTTGAAACTGACGCCTCCGACTTTGCCATAGGTGCGGTCTTGTCTCAGCCCGACGACAATGGCACCCTGCATCCGGTCGCATTCTACTCTCGGAAATTTACAGCCCCAGAAATCAATTATCCGGTCTACGACAAGGAGCTTGTAGCTATCATCTCGGCCTTCGCCGAATGGCAACCCTATCTGGCTGGGGCCCAACATTGTATTCAGGTGTTGACTGAACACAAGAATCTCAATTAGTTCACCACCACTCGTACATTGAATCAGAGATAGGCTCGTTGGTCATCTTTTCTCGCCAACTACGACTTTGGAATCTTGTTTCGACCCAACGTTCAACATGGGAAAGCGTATGCTCTCTCTCGGTGACCCGACTTTGCACTACGCCCAGGTGACGATGCATATTCTCAGCAATCGCATTGTTTATTGCGGCCCGATCAACTCCACATGTTCGCAACCTATATGTTGCATGATGATTCCTTGCTCAACAAGATCGCCCAAGCAACCACATCAGACCTTGTCGCTACTAACATCATGGCGTGCCTCAACAACCCATCTCAGGAAATGCAAAGCTCGGATCTCAGTCATTTTACAACTCAGGATGGGCTACTCTATCATAATAACCTCCTTTACGTACCAGTTGGCACATGTCGCATCCGAGTACTACAAACTTGCCACGATGATCCTCTTGTCAGACACTTCGATGTCACGAAAACGCTGGCATTGTTGTCTCGGGGGTTTTGGTGGCTCCAACCTTGGAAATTGGTCAAAGAATTTATCAAAACTTGTGACGTCTGTGCTTGCTCCAAAGCGACTCACCATCGTCCATACGGCCTTCTACACCTACTTCCAATTCCTAGTCGACCTTGGGCATCTATGACACGGTGCTAGTGGTCGTTGATCGGTTTTCGAAGATGGCTCACTTTGTCCCATGTTCGAAAATAATTTCCGGGGAGGAAACGACTGACCTTTTTTTGAAAAATGTCGTCTGATTACACGGTTTCCTTGAGGATGTCACTTTTGATCAAGGTCCTCAATTTATCTCCCACTTTTAGCACCGACTTCTATAGACATTCAAGACTTCTGTGAACTTGTCTACCGCACACCACCCTCTGTTTGTAACGAGTGCGGTTTGCGAAAACGTGTGTGGATCTGTTTGTCAGTTCTGAACAGCAAACAAAGCAGACAGAAAAATAGAATGGGCGTGGACTTACATAGTGCAAGCTCTAATGGAAATCATTATTGCTTCGTTCTCACTCTCTCACTATGATACAATGCACAAACACTTCGCCTCTCTATTACGCGTCACTCTATACAATGTTAGGAATTCGCTTATATACTAAGCCCTAATTTATTGACGAGTTCACACTCGGATTGATACAATTTGGAAGGAGTCAGCCTTTTATGCCAACAAACTCCCCCGTAAAAGGGCTACTCTTCCTTGCATGTACAAGTATTTGGGGTTATCTCCCCCGTAAGCCTAGATTACAAATTTGATCTGAGTTTATATGTTACAAGTCGGTCAACATGAAGCCGAGTCGGCAAATGTATAGGATGTGTCGTTATTGCTCCGATCAAATTTTACCTTCTGCTCCTCGTTCGGCTTTCTTCTACTCGGTTGCTTGTAGTAGCCCCATTTTCATCCTTAGTGTTCCAAAGCGTAGTAGATCTGGGAGTGGCTTCGTCACCTCGGTGTCGATCTTCCGGACTTCAAGTTTTTTTTCGTTTACGAGCTCCCGAATGTGATGATACCGCGCCTCAATGTGCTTCGTCTTCGCATGATAGACGGGATTGTTGATGAGGTGTATTGCACTCTGTGAGTTGCAATAAATGGTCGGCGTTGGTCGGTTGTTTCGGCTTGCAGTTCCGAAGTCGGCAGTCAGTCGGTGCAGCCACATTGCTTCCTTCGCGACTTCCGATGCTGCTATGTACGCAGCTTCTGTGGTAGACAGAGCCGTGCACTCTTGAAGTTTCGACCTCCATGATATCGCACCACCATCATAGGTGAAGATGTAGCCTAATGTCAATTTTCGATTATCTGCATTTCGGCATATTTGGAATCGGTGTAGCCTTCGACTTCGGCTGAGGTTGACAGTCCGAAAGTCAGTTGTGCATCCAGGGTTCCTTTTAGATACCTAAGGATGTGCTTCACGGCCTCCCAATGCTTCTTTCCTGGGTTTGACATGTACCGGTGTCGCGAAGTTTCGCGCACGTGTGTTACTTGGGCGGGACCACGGGGGTCTTGGACTAGGGAGTACTCAAGGGATAGAGAAGACCCGAGGTTTTCTTTATGACAATACTACTTCCCGACCCCTTCCCGAGCAAGGTCTCGTTGCCCTTTGTTTTGTGAGGCCGGTGTCACGGATCATAAGCTCAAGAGACAAGCAAGAAGATAACCAAATGGACAAGAAAGAAGATAGTATGAAAGGAAAGACTCCATAACTAGTGTTGTTCACCTTGAATTCCTTCAAGGTGAACTCCTCTATTTATACTACATGGCATGCATACTTGTTGCACGCATGTGAATCTACAATAGAGCATGTAGGTATGCATGCATGTGCCAAGTGTAAATACTACAAGGGGTCAACTATGCACATGATGCTAGCAAAATAATAAGGACCAATTACATACATAACTATGTACTAGATATCTTGGTTAACTCATAATACTAGATTATAACATGGGCGTGTCAAGAGTTCGAATCTTGACATTATCCCCCCTCCTACGCCACCTTCCCAAATCGGCCGCTGGTTTGTGGGGATATCAGTGATGAAAATCTTGGACGACCTTTGGGGCATTTTGTAAATTTGCCGATGGTTCCCACGTGACCTCAGACATGGGGTAACCCTTCCTTAGGACGAGGTATTGCAAGTGTCGACGGTGCCAACGCGAGTCAAGGATTTGGTCAACCTCATATTCCTCCCCTGTCGTCAATTGCACAGGTGGTGGTGGTGGGGCCTGACGTCCTGGGAGTTGTGAAGCATAATGGGGTTCGAGGAGGGAGACATGAAAAACATCGTGAATCCGGAAGTGGGATGGAAGGGCGAGCTGGAAGGCGACGGGATTGATGCACTCGATGATACGGAATGGTCCCAACTTCTTGTAATCAAGTTTCGCACATGGACGAGTATTCGAGATGTGTCGACGTAACAACCAGACCATGTCTCCAACGACAAAGTGTGGAGTGGAAGATCGATGGCGATCAGCCTGCTTCTTGTATCTTTAACTAGCAAGACTAAGCTCTAAGGATAAATCATGATGTAGTTCTTCCAAAATGCGGGCACGATCCTCCGCCGAAGGGTTCACGGAAGTGGTAGGAAGGGAAATGTTGAAGCGAGGATGTAAACCATAGTTGGCAAAGAAGGGAGTGACGCCAGTCGATGCATGGAGAGAATTATTGTAGGTGAATTCCGCGAGCGAAAGTAAGTTGACCCAATCATCTTGTTGGTAACTAACCGAGCACTGAAGATACTGCTCAAGGATTTGTTGGGATTACGGTCCCTCCGGATGGGATGGTCGGATGTCCGGGAATCGGGAATGAAGACCCCGGCTACGGAGCCGGATGATGAAGACCCCGGCTACGGAGCCGGATGACGGATGTACCCGGAGAGAGATCCGGATGCGGGGACATATTTGTGAATATGTTTGCCAAGGGCCCTTGAGGCTATATTTGTAAATAGCCCGTAAGTCATATGTGTATAAATATGACTTAGGGCAAACAGTTTTATGTTGTTGCTCATTTTTCTTGTTTGCAAAGTGAGAGCAGCCGAGAGAGAGAGAGAGAGACGAAGAGGTCGTTGCCTCTGTGTATTACCGCCGCCTGTGGCGAAGACAGTGAGCTCAAGGTTGTTGCCTTGTAGCTTCACCATTGTACACCTCTGTTTATAGTGATAGTTGGAGTTTGAGGACTCCCGTGGTTTTTCCCATTTAGGGTTTTCCACGTAAAACATCCTGTGTACCTTTCTCTCTGTTGTCTTCGTGCATTTTGTATTTCCTGTTTTCTGTGAGTTGATCCTATTCCTCGGTGGTGGCCAAGCGCTGTGTTCGACAAAGTGGTATCAGAGCGACGGTAACACAGAAAATGGAAGGCGGCGGTAGTGGGCCTCCGGGCATGATGGTGCTGAACTCACAGAACTACGCCGACTGGAAGATAAAGATGGAAGACCTTCTCATCGTCCGAGACCTGTATGAACCGATCGACAATGCCGAGATACCCAAGGGGGTAATAGAGTCGGAGTGGAAGCTCCTGAACCGGAAAGCCATAGCGACGATCCGGCAATATGTCGATGTAAGCGTTCTGCAACATGTGGCGAACGATACGAACGCCTATGAGATGTGGCAGAAGCTGTCCGGACTGTATGAGAGGAAGAATGCTCTGACCCGGACCTCCCTGATGAGGAAGATAGTGAATCTTAAGTACCGGGACGGCGAGAGCATGGTCGAACACGTCAGCACGTTTATGGGATTCGTGAACCTGCTTGCGGCGATCAAGTTCCCGTTGGATGACGCAATGCAAGCCATCATGCTGATGTGTACCCTTCCGGAGAGCTGGGAGAACTTGGTAGTTACTCTCAGCACCTCCTGTAAGGAAGAGAACTTGTCTTTACAAACGGTAAAGACAAGTATTCTAAATGAAGAAGCGCGTCGGAGAGACAAAGAACCGGCCTCCGACTCGAAGGCGCTGCTTACCGAATCGGAACGGGGAAGACAACGGAACCGGAGTCCGCAAAGACGGGGGAAGTCGGGGACACGGTCGCAGTCGAGGGGAAGACCTACATGCTTCTACTGTGGGAAGCCGGGGCACTTCCAGAAGAACTGTCGGCATTTCCGGAAAGACAACGGAACCGACGGTACCGATTCGAAGAAGTCACCGGAGTGAAACGGTGCATACCGGGGAGCCACGGACCGGAGAGGTCCGGATCGGCGAGGGCAGGACCGGAAAGGAACGACAGCACTCGCGGCAAGTGAAGAAGAGATAATGCTCATTACCGAAGAGAGGGAGCTGAACCTTGCCGGCGAAGAGATGACCTGGGTGGTCGATTCCGGAGCGTCGTTCCACCTGACCCCGGAGAAGAAATACTTCTCATCCTACACAGCCGGTGAGCACGGCTGTGTCCGGATGGGAAATGAAGGTACATGCCGGATTGCCGGCATAGGAGACGTGTGGCTGATGACATCAACTGGATGCAAGATGCTGCTGAAGGATGTTCGACACGTTCCGGAGGTTCGATTGAACCTGATTTCGGCCGGGTGGCTAAACGATGAAGGCTACACGGGTAGCATCCGGAACGGTGTCATGAAGTTCAGCAAAGGGAGCCTGATAGTGGCTCGGGCCCGGAAGGTCAACACACTGTACCTGATGAATTCCCGGCTATGTCCGGAGGAGCTGAACGTGGCAGCCGACACTGCCGGTGAGCTGTGGCACAAGAGACTGTGCCACATGAGTGAGAAGGGGATGAAGAGGCTTGCAGAAGACAACCTTATTCCAGTGAAGCATGTGCACCTGGAGAAGTGCACCGATTGCCTGGCCGGTAAACAGAACCGAACCTCCTTCCACTCAAGGCCACCGACGAGACGTAGCGCACCATTGGAGCTGGTGCACACTGACGTGTGTCAAGTAGAAACGAAGTCACATGGCGGAGCCCAGTACTTCGTGACATTCATTGATGACCACAGCCGGAAGCTGTGGACGGCACCGTTGAAGACAAAGGACCAAGTGTTGTGCGTCTTCAAAGAACTCCACGCGAGAGTGGAAAGGGAATCCGGCAAGAAGCTGAAAGCGATACGAGCGGATAACGGAGGGGAATACCAGGGGCAGTTCGAGGAGTACTGTCGCTCGAAGGGAATCCGGCTCGAGTTTATTGTGTCGAAGACGCCGGAACTGAACGGGCTGGCCGAGAGGATGAACCAGACCATAATGGAGAGGGTCCGGAGTATGCTAGCACATGCGAAATTACCCAAGGGATTTTGGGCTGAGGCAATGTCGACGGCGACATACGTGATAAACAGATCATCCTCAGTACCTTTGGACGGAGACACGCCGCAGAGAGTGTGGACCGGTAGGGAAGTATCTTACCGGCATCTGAAGGTGTTCGGGTGTCTCGCATATGTGCATGTGGCAAAGGACCGGAGAGGAAAGCTAGATCCAAAGACCCGGCCATGCATATTCCTCGGTTACGGCGATGACGAGTTCGGCTACCGAGTATGGGACCCGGTCGACAAGAAGATATTCAGGAGTCGAGATATCATCTTCATGGAGGACAAGACACTCGCCGACTGGGAGTCGGAGAAGAAGATGAAGAGCTCCAAGTCGACCGGTGAGGATCAACTCTACGAGGAGCAGGCCCGACCGGCAAGGGACCGGTTAGCACTCGAGGATCCGACCGAAGACGGTGAAGAAACAGTGTCGAATACATGTGTATAATGGACGTATTCACACTATCTCGTTTTGGCCATTTATGTAATTAGCATAAAGGGTAGTTGCCCTAAGTCGGTCACTATATATAGTGACCTTGTAACCTTTTTGTAAGGTTAGTTGTTGTATTATTTGCTTTATGAATAAAGAGTCTTTTGTGCCTCTCTGTCTCTCTCTGTCTCTCTCTCTCTCTCTCTGTGCAACGACCTACAATCTGTCATACGCAGGTACTCAACAGCAACGAATGCTTCTTGATCTTCCGCAAAGACGACTTTCTCCACAACATCTGGTATCAGAGCCTGCACAGTAGTCGGTCCCTCAATCCGCTGTCGGCCGTCGTCTCTGCATTCGGTTTCCTGCGTCATTTGAAGAAGAGAGAAGAAGAAGAAAAACCAGGTTTGCATCTCATCGCGTTAGATCCTTTTGCTTGGAGTAAGCCATCAGGTTGTACTCTGTCCCTCGTGATCGTAACCGCTCGAGGTGAAATCCTCTTGTGCATCATTGACACGATCGTGCTCCACTCGGTTAAACGCCATCCGAAAAGGTCATTAAACGCTGCTCGCCGCTCGTTGTAACCACTCGGTGCAGATCGGTCTCAAGACAACAACCCCAAATTCGTGCTTCATCCGGCTGATCGACATTCGAGAGGATCAGTTGGATCCATCTCTCTCGTCGCTGCAGTCACCCGAAGCCGAATCGGTCCAGATAATCGGTATTCGGCAACATTCGGGAAGACCAGTCGGTTCTGTCCCTCAAGCTACCGAAGTCAATTCGAGCAAGTTCCGAAGCCGAACCGACTCGGGTTCAAATCCGACTAGAACGATATCGGGTGAGCCAACCGGCTGCACCCCAACAAGGTTCGTAGTCAACTCCGAACCGAGCTTCGTCAACCGAAACCGAATTTGATGGCATCAACATCTGGCTCGTCAGAAATGAGTCTCCGAAAGTTCGACGGATCGAACTTCAACTTCTGGAAGGAGCAAATGCAGGACTATCTCATAGTCAAGGGGCAAATCGATCCCATCGAAAATGAAGAACCTCCAGAAGGATACAAACCAATTGAGTGGCAGAAGCTGGACAGAATCGTCCGCGCCACGATTCGGATGCACCTATCGGAATCGGTATACTTTACGGTGCAATCGTGTACGACAGCATTCGAACTGTGGAAAACACTGTCGGACACTTACGAAAAGAAGGTCGCCGCAACAAAGATGTTTCTGATCCGGCGCCTCTACAACTTGCGGATGAAAGAATCCGACTCGGTTCAAGCACACCTCAATGAGTACGAAAGCATAAGCTCCCAAATCTCGTCACAGGGGACGGCAATCGAGGATGAACTCAGAGCAATGATACTCATGAGCAGCCTTCCCTCATCATGGGAAACTTTCGTCACAACCGTGTGCAACGCGTCAACCACGGCTGTTAAGTACTCCGAAGTCACGAGCGCAATCCTGACCGAAGCAGCTCGGAGAAAGTCTTTCGCCAAAGACTCAACAGACGACGCTTATGTAGTACAAGGTTCGACAGACCGATCGAACATACGAGGAAGAGATTCCTCACGGCCGCCGAACAATCAGCGAAGACGGAGCCAGTCACGGGATAACCGAATCTGCAACTATTGCAAGAAACCCGGACACATCAAAGCCGACTGCCGCGCACTCAAGAACAAGAACAACAAGAAGAGTGGCCGGCATGAGGAGATCAATTACGTCAGCTTCTCAGCTGATGTGCTACCAGACGACCCGAATATACTATCAATCGAAAATCCAGTCGGATCAGAAGTCCTACTCACGACTGAAGAATCGAGCACATGGCTCTTAGATTCGGGCGCGTCATTTCACGTGACTCCTCATCGATCCCAATTTCGGCAATATACGATCCGTCACTCCGACTCAGTTCGAGTCGGCAACTCACAACACTGTGACATCATCGGAATCGGCACAGTAGAGCTCAACCTTGCAGGTGGCTCTACACTTGTACTCCACAATGTCCGACATGTACCCGAGCTCTCAAGGCCATTGATCTCAGTCGGACAACTAGATGAAGACGGCATTCGTGCCGGTTTTTCTTCGGGAGGGTGGACACTCCACAGGGGGAACCTCCTGCTTGCTAGAGGACCCAAGATACACTCCCTGTATCCGTTACATGTTACGCTCAGAGAGGGTAACCTGTTTCTGGTGGATATTCCTGTGTCATCACTATGGCACCGAAGATTAGGACACCTCAGCAAGGCCGGCATCACGCACCTATCTAGAGCCGGATACATCCCCAAACTCTCCTTCTCCGACCATCAATTTTGCGAGCATTGCCAGTATGGCAAACAAGTAGCCGCATCACACCCGACATCAGCACCAAGAGAAACGAGACCTCTCGATTTAGTCCACTCGGACGTCTGTGGCCCAATGCCGCATCAGTCTCTTGGCGGTGCCTCTTACTTCGTCACTTTTGTTGACGATTCGACTCGAAAGGTGTGGGCTTATCCGATTCGCACCAAAGATCGGGTCTTCTCGATCCTCTCCGATTGGCTCGCTATGGTAGAAAATCAAACCGACCGAAAGCTGAAATGCCTTCGGACAGACAATGGGGGAGAGTTCAAATCCGAAGAATTCGTCAAATTCTGCCGACAACGCGGCATCCGACGTGAATTTACGGCACCACACAGCCCGGAGCAAAACGGGATTGCCGAACGAATGAATCGGACAATCCAAGAAAGGATAGTTTCCATGCTCCAACACTCCGGACTGTCGGATGGCTTCTGGGCAGAGGCTCTACTCACGGCAGTACACATAATCAATATGTCGCCAAGTAGACCTCTAGGACTTCAAATTCCTCAGGAACTATGGATCGGCAGTAAGCCGAATTACGACAAGCTGAGGATCTTCGGATGCGAGGCGTACGCCCTTATTCCGAAAGATGATCGCCGAAAACTTACACCTCGGTCCAGGAAATGCATTTTCCTTGGATATGGATCCGACGGCGAAATGGGATACCGACTCTGGGACCCCGAACGCAGACAAATCGTTCGAAGTTCGGACGTTGTGTTCAACGAGTCGGCTATGAATCCATCAGTCGACAAACCGATCGAAGTCCGAAGGGTAACATTTTCCGATGTGCCGACCCTTCAAGAAGGCCCCGCTCTCAACACACGGTCAGCTTCATGGGTAGCTGAACCTTACACTACCGACTCGGACAACTCCGACTCGGCACAGCAGAACACTCCGCTTTCGGACCATCCGACCGTGATACCCGATGCGACCAGTCCAATCATACCTCGACGATCCGAGAGACTGTCGCAACCTCCGGAGAGGTATTCTCCTGGAATTTTCTTCACCGACGCCGGCGAACCGACGTCTTACGAAGAAGCATCGACATCTGTCGATTCCGCCACCTGGCATCTGGCGATGGAGTCGGAAATGCACTCCATTCGGGCAAACAAGACTTGGGATCTGGTCGAATTACCTAGGAACTGACGTGCTCTTCCTTGCAAGTGGGTTTATCGACTAAAAGAGACGTCTGATTCGACCACCCCAAAGTACAAGGCCAGATTAGTTGCGAAGGGCTTCCGACAAGAATATGGCGTCGACTTCGACGAGATTTTCTCACCAGTGGTGAAAATGACAACCCTTCGTTTCCTACTCGGCGTAGTGGCGGCCGACAACTTGGAGCTGATTCAGCTAGATGTCAAAACAGCCTTCCTCCATGGTGATCTTGACGAGGAAATTTATATGGAGCAGCCAAAAGGCTTCGTGGCAACTGGCCAAGAACATCTAGTCTGCCGACTCAGGAAGAGTCTATACGGCCTCAAACAGGCACCGCGACAATGGTACAAGAAGTTCGACGACTTCATCCAATCGATCGGCTTCTCCAAAAGCGATGAGGACCATTGTCTTTTCACCAACACAGCTCAAGATGGATCACCCATCTTCCTCATCATTTACGTGGACGACATGCTAATTTCTGGACGCCACGCGGGCGAACTTGCCGATCTCATTCGGCAACTGCGGTTGAAGTTTGCCATGAAGGACCTCGATCCGGCACGACACATCCTTGGCATGAAAATTAGTCGGCATCGCGATAAACGACATCTTTTTTTGTCTCAGACCGACTATATCGGACGTGTCTTGGAACGCTTCAACATGCAATCAGCCAAATCTGCTTCAACCCCGCTCCCCATGAATCTTCGGCTCTCTCAGCGAGACTGCCCGACATCCGGTCCGGAGGGGGAAGATATGAAGTCGGTACCGTATGCACCGGCAGTCGGCTCCCTTATGTACCTGATGGTCGCGACACGGCCTGATATTTCTCACGCCGTAGGAGTCGTTAGCAGATTTATGCACAATCCTGGCCGATCGCATTGGAACGCAGTCAAGCATGTGTTCAGATATCTGGCTGGCACAAAAGACCACGGCATTCTTTTCGGTCCGAACCGAACCTCAGGCGTAGTCGGCTACACCGACTCGGACTTCGCCGGCTGTATAGACAGTCGGAAATCAACAACCGGATACTGCTTCGAATTCGGCAATGGAGCAATCTCGTGGAAGTCGAAACTTCAGGAGTGCACAGCGACCTCAACGACCGAAGCAGAATATGTAGCTGCGTCCGACGCAGCAAAAGAAGCTTTGTGGCTCGGTCGGCTGGCGCACACGTTTCGACAAGTCGACCATGACTCAGCTCCAGTTGTCTACAGCGACAGTCAAGGTGTTGTTGCCCTGTCAAAAAATCCGGTTCACCACAACGCCTCCAAACATATCGACGTTCGATATCACTTCGTTCGGGACTGCGTCATTTCAGGGAAAATCGGTCTAGAGAAAATATCCACAACCGACAATGTCGCAGATGGAATGACCAAGTGTCTTTCGGCAGACCGTTTTCGGTCTCTTCGGCATCAGATGGGCGTAACGACAAACCAGTCCAGTTAGAGCCGGACACAGAGCAGGATGGTTCCCGACAACCGACATCAGTTTCTTAATGATCGGCTTCAACTGTTCCGACCCGACCAGTTCGGTCTTCTGCCTTCGGACCCTGCCGACTCGAACAAAGCTGATATGTCCGAGAACCTAAGTCTATACCTGTAATCTTAGATAACCCATGTATACGCCCATTACGGGGGAGTGTCGAATACATGTGTATAATGGACGTATTCACACTATCTCGTTTTGGCCATTTATGTAATTAGCATAAAGGGTAGTTGCCCTAAGTCGGTCACTATATATAGTGACCTTGTAACCTTTTTGTAAGGTTAGTTGTTGTATTATTTGCTTTATGAATAAAGAGTCTTTTGTGCCTCTCTGTCTCTCTCTCTCTCTCTCTCTCTCTGTGCAACGACCTACAATCTGTCATACGCAGGTACTCAACAGCAACGAATGCTTCTTGATCTTCCGCAAAGACGACTTTCTCCACAACAAACAGAACCGGCCGAGGAAGATGAAACTGATACCGGAACCGGCCCCGATCCCGAAATGGATTCGGATGAAGAGGAAATGGATGAGCCGGTTACCGAAGCTCCGGAATGGAGATATCCTCTAAGAGAGAGAAGGCCCCCCCGGAGATTCCCGGAACCAGAGCACGTGCTGCTAACCGACGAGGGGGAGCTGGAGAGTTTTGAAGAAGCAAAGCTTGACAACCATAGCCGCAGGTGGTTAAGTGCCATGCAGGAGGAGATGGATTCCCTGCATGAGAACCACACATATGAACTTGTGGAGTTGCCGAAAGGAAAGCGGGCACTTCGAAACAAGTGGGTGTTCAAGCTGAAACCGGGAGATGCCGGAAACCCCCCGAGATACAAAGCCAGGATCGTGGTGAAGGGGTTCCAGCAGAAGAAGGGCGTCGACTTCGACGAGATATTTGCCCCGGTAGTGAAGATGACCTCCATTCGGACGGTGCTGAGCATAGCGGCAAGCATGGACCTCGAGGTAGAACAGATGGACGTGAAGACGACATTCCTTCACGGTGACCTCGAAGAAGAGATCTACATGCAGCAACCGGAAGGATTCGAGAAGAAAGGGAAGGAGCACCTGGTATGCCGGTTGAAGAAGAGCCTTTACGGACTGAAGCAGGCTCCCCGGCAATGGAACCGGAAGTTCGACTCTTTCATGACCGACGAAGGGTACCACAAAACGCAGTCTCATCACTGCGTGTTTGTGAAGAAGTTCGAAGGAGGAGACTTTCTAATACTCCTCCTGTACGTGGACGACATGTTGATCGTCGGACGGGACCAGGTCAAGATACGGATGCTGAAGAAAGCACTTCACCGAACCTTCTCAATGAAGGACCTGGGTCCGGCGAGGCAAATATTAGGGATGCACATCATCCGGGACCGGAGGAAGAAGCAGTTGTGGCTGTCACAGGAGAAGTACGTGACAAAGGTGCTTCACCGGTTCAACATGTCGGAAGCAAGACCGGTCGGATCGACCCTCCCGGCAAACTGCAAGTTGTCCAGCAAGCAAAGCCCCAAGACAAAGGCCGAGAAGGAGGACATGATGAAAGTACCATATGCCTCTGCCGTCGGAAGCTTGATGTACGCAATGGTGTGTACAAGACCGGACATAGGATATGCAGTCGGAGTGGTGAGCCGGTACATGAGCAATCCCGGCAAAGAGCACTGGAACGCGGTCAAGTGGATACTCTGATACCTGAAGGGCACGACAAACGTGTGCCTCCGATTCGGCTCCGGTAAGCCCGAACTCGACGGCTTTACCGATTCGGATATGTCGGCTGATGCAGATACCAGCCGGTCCACATCAGGGTATGTGATGACGTATGCAGGGGGAGCTGTTTCGTGGCAGTCGAGGCTGCAGAAGACGGTTGCGTTGTCAACCACGGAGGCGGAGTACATGGCGGCTGTTGAAGCCGGCAAGGAAATAATATGGATGAAGGACTTCATTAGAGAGCTCGGTATCCGGCAGGAGGAGTACCGACTCTACTGCGACAGTCAGAGTGCCATCCACCTTGCGAAGAATGCGGCCTATCACTCCCGGACGAAGCACATCCAGCGAAGATATCACTGGATCCGGGAAAGGATAGAAGACCAGGAGTTCGTGCTGACGAAGATCCACACGGACGAGAACGGGTCAGACATGCTGACCAAAGTGCTCACACCCGACAAGCTGGAAGCGTGCCGGAAGAGGGTCGGACTGGAAAGACATCCCATGCCGAAGTGAAGGGGGAGTTTGTTGGGATTACGGTCCCTCCGGATGGGATGGTCGGATGTCCGGGAATCGGGAATGAAGACCCCGGCTACGGAGCCGGATGATGAAGACCCCGGCTACGGAGCCGGATGACGGATGTACCCGGAGAGAGATCCGGATGCGGGGACATATTTGTGAATATGTTTGCCAAGGGCCCTTGAGGCTATATTTGTAAATAGCCCGTAAGTCATATGTGTATAAATATGACTTAGGGCAAACAGTTTTATGTTGTTGCTCATTTTTCTTGTTTGCAAAGTGAGAGCAGCCGAGAGAGAGAGAGAGAGACGAAGAGGTCGTTGCCTCTGTGTATTACCGCCGCCTGTGGCGAAGACAGTGAGCTCAAGGTTGTTGCCTTGTAGCTTCACCATTGTACACCTCTGTTTATAGTGATAGTTGGAGTTTGAGGACTCCCGTGGTTTTTCCCATTTAGGGTTTTCCACGTAAAACATCCTGTGTACCTTTCTCTCTGTTGTCTTCGTGCATTTTGTATTTCCTGTTTTCTGTGAGTTGATCCTATTCCTCGGTGGTGGCCGAGCGCTGTGTTCGACAGGATTTGGTTGACACGCTCCGTTTGCCCATCAGTTTGGGGGTGATAAGCGGAGG
Organism: Azolla caroliniana; assembly: GCF_043228905.1. Lineage (NCBI taxonomy): Eukaryota > Viridiplantae > Streptophyta > Polypodiopsida > Salviniales > Salviniaceae > Azolla > Azolla caroliniana. The sequence continues at coordinate 2,144,531 of NW_028230445.1, forward strand.
ACAACTTGACAGAGATGCCTAAAGTTTGTAGCAGGCGCTGCTAGAAGTGAGACAAACTGGGGTCCGCGATCCGAGATGACATCATCGGGGAGTCCATGCAAGCGTACCACATTGTTGAGTAGTAGATGCACCATTCCTTCTCCGGAAATGGTTTTGGAGCATGGAGTGAAGTGAGCCATCTTCGTAAACCGATCGACAACGACCAACACCGAGTCATAGCTATTGACCAAGGGTAGATCAGTTATCAGGTCCATAGAGATAGAGGCCCAAGGACGACGAGGACATGGAAGCGGTTGTAGTAAGCCGTATGGCCGATGATGAATGGCTTTGGAGCGAGCACAAAACTCACAACTCTTTATGTATTCTTTGACCAACTTCCATGGTTGTGGCCACCAATACCCCTGAGAGATTAGCTCGAGGGTTTTCGCGACCCCGAAATGACCTGCAAGTGGGTCATCATGGCATTCCCGCAACACCCGGGTGTGACATGGGCCCTCTGGGATGTATAAGAGATGATCTCGGAACAACAAACCCTCTTGTATGGTGAAGGTGTCAAGATCCTTCCTTTTGGTCGCCTTGGAGGGGTTTTGCAGACTATCTCGAATCTCGTTGGCAAACGCATCGGTCTTGGATGCATCAGTGATTTGTTGGAGTAAAGAATCATCTTGCAACATACACGTGGCAAAAAGATGCAATTGGTCGGGTTTCAACAAACGTCTAGATTGTTGAGCATAAGCAGCATCCCCAGGGCGGAGTGCAAGGTCCGCACGGAGAGAAAGGGCATCAACCTTCCCATGTTGGCCACCAGGTCGAAATACGATCTCAAAATCGTAGTCGGCGAGAAATGTCGACCAACGGGCCTGCCTTCGATTCAAAGTACGAGTGGTGGAAAAATAAACTAAATTTTTATGATCAGTCACTACCTGGACACGATGTTGTGCGCCGGCCAAGTAGGGTCGCCATTCTTCAAAGGCAACAATGATAGCAGCAAGCTCCTTGTCGTAAATGGGATAATTGATTTCGGATGCCGTAAATTTTTGGGAATAGTAAGCCACTGGGTGCATTAGGTTGTTGTCGTCTGCCTGGGATAAGATGGCGCCAATGGCAAAGTCAGAGGCATCGGTTTTGACTTGGAAGGGTTTTGTGGGGTCGGCATGTAGCAGCACCGGGGCAGTGATGAATGCGTGTTTGAGTGAGTCGAACGCATTTTGCACCTCCGAGGTCCATAAAAATGGAATGCCTTTATGGGTGAGAGCGATAAGAGGTTGTGCTAGGGTGGAAAACCCCTTGATGAAGCGACGGTAAAAATTCGTGAAGCCGAGGAAGGATTGCACATCTTTAAGTCGCCTTGGAGTTGCCCACGCCTGAATGACAGAGACCTTCATATCCATGGTGATGCCAGTGGGCGAGATGATGTAGCCCAGAAATTCGATCGAGGTACGGTCGAACTCGCATTTCTCGCCTTTGGCATAAAGGCCATGCTTGCGAAGTTTGGCAAGAACTAATCAGACTTGGCGAGTGTGCTCCTCCATGTTTGGCGAGAAAATGAGAATATCATCGAGGTAAATGACAACAAAAAGATCAAGATATTCCCAGAATATATCATTCATCATATGTTGAAAAACTGCGGGAGCGTTAGTAAGACCAAAAGGCATTACCTTGTATTCGAAATGCCCATACCGTGTTCGAAATGCGGTTTTCCATTCATTCCCCGACTTGATGCGTACTAGATTGTACGCTCCACGCAGATCAACTTTGGAGAAGACATGCGCAACTCGAAGCCGATCAAGGAGTTCGGGGATCAGAGGTAGCGGATAGCGGTTGCGCACAGTGAGTTTGTTGAGACCTCGGCAGTCGACGCATAAGCGTAGAGAGCCGTCCTTCTTCTTCACAAATAAAATGGGGGCCCCGGCTGGTGACTTAGAAGGTTGAATAAATCCTTTCTTGAGGTTCTCATCAAGATACACACGAAGGGCCTTCAACTCTGGTGTAGACAACGCATATAGAGGACCAAAGGGTGGACACGCACCTTCTTGAAGATCAATCAGACAGTCGTAGAGCCGGTGTTCAGGCAAACGATTAGCATTACATTTTTCAAATACGTCGGAGAAGTGTTGGTATTTTTCGGGAATAACATGGAGTGTGTTAGAAATGGCGCCACAAACAAACCCATCCTGGACCAATGATGGGGTAGTCAATTCGGAGTCGACCGTCTCCGAAGGATAGGAAACTAAATTTACCTTCATACTTTTGCACGGGCATCTTGGTTTGCTAAATGTGATCGAGTGGTTGCACCAATCCACTATTGGATTGTGCGCCTCCAACCACGTTAGTCTTAAGATGATCGGATGTCGAGGAGATGCGATGAGGAAAAAGGCGAGCTCCTCCTTGTGTGAGCCCACCTGAAGCCCTAATGGGATTGTAGCTTGAGTAATTGCACCTGACGAGAGGACGCACCCGTCGATGGCTTCAATTGGAATGGGTTGTGAGAGGCCAACGACATGTACGCCATGTGCTTGGGCAAACGCAACGTCGATGAAGCAAGCAGATGCCCCAGAATCAAGTAAAGCAACAGACTGAATGGAACTAGAGTTAAACGAAAGCCATACCTCCAATGTGAAATTTCTTGATGGTCCGGCAATGGAACCAAGAGAATGTGGGCGACGGGAGATGTCCAGTTGCATGGCTCCTACTACAACTGAACGACGTCGTTTTCCGGATGTTGGGGTCCGTTAGCTCGATGGAATTGTGGGCGAGTACTCCTAGGACAATGGCGAACGACATGACCGGAGGCGCCACAATACATGCACAAGCCATTAACCCGCCGAAATTGCCGTTCAGCATCAGTCAATGGCCGAAATCAGGCTTGATCAATTTCCATGGGGACAGGAGCATCTGCCAAAGTAGGCGAGTGTGAGGATGCCTGGGGTTGTATGACCGGGGCATGGTGTGGAAGTGAATGAGGTGGAACCCAAGTCCGGCGCTCTTCTTGGCGAAATTCGAAAAGACGATTGTCACAATGGACTACTTGTGAAATCGCTTGGGATAACGAGGTGGGCTCCGGAAAGTTTAAGAGAAGATTCTTGACATTGCTTCGAAGGCCACGCCAAAAGTGATAAGCTAAAGCTTGATCATCCCAATTGATGTCGCATGCTAGTTGTCGAAATTCTGAAGCATAGACCGAAGCTGCACGCGAACCTTGTTCGAGTGCATAAATCTTGTTAAGAGATGTACGTCGTCGGTCCATCTCTCCAAATGTGGCCTCTAGCTCGGCGAGGAAGGCGGGAAAGTCCTCCAATAGAGGTGACAAGGTTTCTACCAATGGTGCAAACCAAGCTTGGGCCGGACCGGAGAGAGGGGTGCCCACAAGGCCGACTTGTCGAACACCATCTCCATAACGTTGAGGTTGTAGCCGAATGATAAGTCGAACTTGGTTGATGAACCCTCGGAAACGCGACCTCGTTCCATCAAATTTTTCTAGGAGGCTAACCTTAGGCTCAAGAAACTGTGACGAAGCTAGGCTAGATGTTGGCAGAAGATCGGGCTCTAGGCTAGGTTGTTGTGGGAGACTAGGGTTCGGGGGTTGTGAGGATAGGGAGGTACCGACTTGAAGTTCTTGTAAAGAATTTCGAAGAGCTTCATTTTCAAGCTGTAGTTGTCGTAAGGCTACCATTATTTGGCCTAACTCACTAGTTGAGTCGGACATAGCTATGGCTTATGAGAGGGAGAGCTATGAGGATGGGAAGGTGAACAAACTGTCATGGATCATAAGCTCAAGAGACAGGCAAGAAGATAACCAAATGGACAAGAAAGAAGATAGTATTAAAGGAAAGACTCCATAACTAGTGTTGTTCACCTTGAATTCCTTCAAGGTGAACTCCTCTATTTATACTACATGGCATGCATACTTGTTGCACGCATGTGAATCTACAATAGAGCATGTAGGTATGCATGCATGTGCCAAGTGTAAATACTACAAGGGGTCAACTATGCACATGATGCTAGCAAAATAATAAGGACCAATTACATACATAACTATGTACTAGATATCTTGGTTAACTCATAATACTAGATTATAACATGGGCGTGTCAAGAGTTCGAATCTTGACATTATCCCCCCTCCTACGCCACCTTCCCAAATCGGCCGCTGGTTTGTGGGGATATCGGTGATGAAAATCTTGGACGACCTTTGGGAAGATGAACACACGAGCACCACCAAAATGCCAATCCCTACGAACCACGACCACCCGAACGGCGAGCACATGGGCTCGCAATGACGAACGGGGCGGAGCAACGTCGAACCAACGAAGTTTGGGCTCACGAGCACTTCGAGTGCCGACATGAAGAAGACGAGCACGTGGCGATGGGGGGATGAAGGGGTATGAGATGAAGAGAAGTGGTGAATAAGAAGATGAAGAGCTCCGAAGGAAAATTGGCGATAGTCTCCTCCTCCCAAAACGTCCTCCCGAATGAGCCCCCCTCGACCTCCTTTTATAGATAAAAAAGGAAGGGGGGTCGCCAATTTTGTCTTCAATGAAAAAGGAATAAAATTCCTTAAATCACGCTGCACTGTAAAACTTGATTTGAACCGTGCACCACTAGCTAGAAGTCAATGTGACTATCCACTAGCCCATTAATTCTCTCTTATATAATATATAATTCTATCTCTATAAATTCATAGCCTGTCTCCCCTCTACCTTTTATCTCTCCTCTCTCTTACTTTTTACACGAGCTTCTATACCTCCTTTCCACCCTTTCTTTTCCTTTTTATTTTGCATATGCACAATTAATCACCTTTGTCTGCACACACATTGCACATGCACATTTTAACCCCCCTTTCGCCGGTTTTTCCCACTCTCGAGCACGCCACATCACGACACCGACTGACCACCCCTACGACATAGGCTAGGTCGGGTCGGGTCGCCACCATTGCGTACATGATACTTCGTACTACCGATGCGTAGGGTATCTTTCCATTAAGTTCTCTCTCCTTGTTCGTCGAAGGAGAGTCTCTGTCCGATAGTCCAATCAACGTCGGAAGCGGTGTCGATGCTAGCTTCGCATTCTCCATGTTGAAGCGCTTCAGCACCTTGTGGATGTATTCGGACTGGGAGAGTCGGAGAGTTTTAGTCATCCGATTTCGCTCTATCCTCATGCCCAGTATGTGTCGGGCTTGTCCGAGTTCCTTCATCGCGAACTTTGCGTGAAGGCTCCGCTTCAGCTTATCGATCTCTGCTTGATTGCTTCCTGCAATCAACATGTCGTCGACGTATAGGATCAGATAGATCCTTGACTCGTCGACCAGTTGCCGAACATACATGCATGGGTCGGAGTCTGTTTTCTTGTATCCAAACTATCGTATGTAGGAGTCAAACTTATGGTACCACATTCTCGGCGCTTGTTTTCGGCCATATAGACTTTTCTTTAGTTGACATACGAGGTGACTTTCCTCCCCCGTCGTCGTGAAGCTTACCGGTTGAGACATGTATATGTCTTCTGCCAGATCTCCATGTAGGAATGTCGTCTTTATTTCCATCTACTCGAGCTCTAGATCTTTTGTCACCACGACTCCTAGTAGGAGTCCGAGGGTGGTCATCTTGACTACTGGTGAGAATATCTCATCGTAGTCGACCCCGTATTCCTATTTGAATACTTTCACGACAAGCCGAGCTTTGTACTTGGGTTTCTCTGAGTCGGATACATACTTGTATCAGAAAACCCATTTGCAAGGTAGCGGCTTCCTTCTAACTGGTAGTTCAACTAGCTCCCATGTCTGATTCTGATGAATCGAGTCCATTTTGGATTTCATGGCTTGTAGCCATGTTTCGGCATTCGGTGCGGCCATAGCTTCTTCATAGGTGCTTGGTTTACCTGCATTCGTGTAGTTGACATAGTCGAGACCCGGTTGGTAGAACTCTATTTGCCTTTGAGCTCGTCCAGATCTCCTGTGTGCCGAGATGTTTGGTTCAGATCCTTCGATCATCTCTGTTGGTCGATCGGTATTAGTTGAACCATCTGTATCAGGAGTCTTGTTAGGTGTCCCACCCCTAGATTGGGATTTCGACGGTGTTTGGTTGTCCTCCCTTATGGTTGTCGTCGACTATTTTCTGATTTGTCTCTTGGTGACTTTGCCTTTATCAATCCTGGTCGATTCAGCTGTGTCTTTGATGACTTTGTCTTTGAGTTCTCTGATAGGACTTGTTGCCGATTCGGTGTCGGCAGGGAAGTTGGTAGTTTGTTGGAGTTCGACTTTTTGTCGAGTCTCTGATTCAGCCCGGTGGGTCAGTCCTTCTATGACAATGTTGTCATCTTCGAAGGATACCTTCTTACCAACTGTTTTCTGTTGGTTCCGTTGAGAGAAGATAGAGTCTTCATTGAAGACTACGTTGCTACTCCAGATCAATTTATGGTTCTCAGGGTCCCATAGCCGGTAGCCAATGTCCCCATCGGTTCCATAACCGAGAAATATGCACTTTGTTGCATGGGGTGCCAACTTCGTCCTTTTATCCCTAGGGATGAATGCGTAGGCTTCGCCTCTGAATATACGCAAACTGGTATCCTCTTCTTATAGTGATAGTTGGAGTCAATGGGCTCCTGTGGTTTTTCCCTATTAGGGTTTTCCACACAAACATCTAGTGTCATCTCTTACTTTGTAAGTACATTAATCTCATTTCTATTTCCTGCTTTCTTCCATTGAGTGTTTAAGACTCAGTTGAGGCCAAGCACTATTCCACACAAACCCTCGTGGTCCTGCATATATATTTTCAACACAATTTGGTGACACAATTGTGTTCAACCATTGTTTAATCCAATTAGTGTATGGGAATTTCCTAGTAAAAAATAATATAACCACTTAATCATAGAATACATCAAAATATTGCAACACTACCTTAGCATCAACTTCCACATAATGCACATCCTCATCAATGCATTCTTTCACTACATTTTCATTTTCTTTCACAATATCAAACAATAAGGTATTGGCAATTCCCCATAAATCATCTCAATTATAGTGATCCTTGTCAACCTCATCTACATGTATTGCTTCAACATATCTCGTTTTTTTCTCATTAATTTCCTCAATGATGTTAAACCTCCTAGAGCTTCCAATGTCTTCCCTTTGACAATTACATTCAACAATCACATTACTTTTTTTTGGTCCAATTGTTTCCATATCGATGTCCCCCACAATTTGAGAGGAATTCATGTATTATATCCATTATTCTTAATGCAATAGAGATCTGAGATAAAAACAATTTCCCGTTGTCGTGAAGATTCTGGGCCATAGTGAGAAACCGGGGAATATCAGAAGAATCAGCGGGGTGCATCATGTGCACTCACCCTTGTACAAATTGTGTAAATGATAGGGGTGTCTTTATGGCGCTAGACAATAGTTAATTCGGGACAGAAGATCCCATGTACTAAGGGATTTATCCCACATTGTTACGCATCGCTCTCCTTGTTCTATAAAAGGAAGGGAGCGCCCTTTGTAAAAGGGTTCCTCATTTTGAGGTTCCATAGGTTCCATTTTTGGTGTTAACAACTTATGTGTATAACGTCTTTTTCTGTCTTCTCTTCTTCTTGGTGTGTGTGTTGTCTCTATTCTCTGTTAGGGTTTCGATGTCATCTGTGTGCGTGCGTAGGTGGTGTGTTCGGTTGTGGCGGGCAGCGTGCGGACTGTCTATGCCTTTCCTGAGTTCCTGCTTGTTGGTTCTCAACACTCCATGGTCCGGTACGTCTGTGTGTGTGTGTAAGTGTTGGGTTCTACCGCTTGTGAAGAGCCCGCGCGCTAGGTGGTTTGTTGGCAGGTTTCCCTCCTTGGCGCGCAAGACCCAACTTGGTTCAGCGGGCCCGTGCACTCCCCTAAAGGCAGCTTGGTGACAGGAGGTGGTTGTTCTGGAAGAGGCGTGCCCTGCATGAGGGTCTCGTCGTGCGAACGACCCTAGGAGCTCCCCGACTGGCCCTAGGATGTAGGCTCCCTCTTCCTCTCCGTGCGGAATTGGCGTCGCAGCGAGTGTCGCATGTGTGTGTGTGTGTCTCCGGATAGTGTAGGGTCCGAGAGCAGGTGCGTGCGTGGTCGCCGGTGTAGAGGTGCCGGTTGTAACCGGGTGTGTGTGTGTGTGTGTGTGTGCGCGTGCGGGCGCGGTTAATTGGGCCGTGTCCCGTGCCTGTTTCGGGCCCCTTGTACATATGGGCGGAAGGGGCGGCAAGGATGACGACGCGCTCTCTCACTTCCCGTGCAGCTATCGGTCGCATCTAGAGAGTATCCGGGATCGAACTGGACGACAACATGGCAAGCTCCGGAGGATTCGGGTTCCCGACAACTCCTCCCCTCCTGGTCCATGACCCCGGTGGTCCCGCCCAGATCCAACATGCAAGAGCGGATTACCGCAACACCGTGAACAAGAGAGACAACCGAAACTCACCCGATTGAAGAGGTCGAAGATGATGAAGACAATAGAAGATCCGCAATGTGTGTTGAGTATGTGGATATGAGACGTACAGGTATTTCTATCATTGCTTCTCGTACAGACCACCAAATTTAACTTGCCATATTTCATTACGAAGTTGTAATCGAGAGCTTTTTCTAGCACAAGTCTTTATGTTCAATTCCGTTATCGGTAGAGAGCATAGAAATAAAAACAATTTCGCTTCTTCCCCTCTTGCTTTTTTTCCTCTCTGTCTCTCTTGTGCAAGCACAACAATATTATTTCATTGCATGCATAGAACGTAATATTCGTGTTCATGCAAGCATTCAAACGTTTGGAAATGAACACGTTTGAAAAGGGAAAAATATGTACTCCTTTTTTTCCATTTTTTTCATTTAGTGTCATTACAAATTCAGCTCACCCTAGTGCTAAGGAGTCATGCTATTGTTGTTTTTTGCTTACTCATTATTTAGAGGTTGCTAGACCTATGTCTTGGGTTCGATTCCCAATTTTTTCATCTCTCTCTCTCTCTTGTTAGTACCATGTCATAGCAAAATTTTATATTAGTGTTATCATAGTTTTTTTCTTCTTATTATTAGAATTAAGTACAATCTAGTGGTAAGTTGTTGTGCTACTATTATTGTGTCTTGGGTTCAATTCCCACCTTTTTTATATCCTCTTGTTAGTGTCATGTTCCTTTTTCTTTGTTTTCTTTCTTTCTTTGTTATTAGAAATTAGCTTACCCTAGTGGTAAGTTGTTATGCTACTACTGCCTATGTCATGGCAAAATTTTATGTTAGAGTCATGTTCCTTTTTCCTTTTTTTCTTATTAGAAATTAGGTCACCCTAGTGGTAAGTTGTTATGCTACTATTGCATATGCCATGTTTTCTTCATATTCTCGAATATACGTTTTATGAGTTTTTGATCGTTTCTTTTTTTTTCTTCCTTTGTTATTAGAAATTAGTTCACCCTAGTGGTAAGTTGTCTACTGCCTATGTCATGTTTTCTTCATATTCTCAAATATACATTTTATGAGTTTTTGAATGTTTGATTATAATTTATAACGACATATTTTGATTCAATCTCTATAGTTCATACTCATTTTTTTATAAAGTTCTAAAGTGAGGATGATACAGATGTCTTGATTCTTAAGAAGCATCCCAAAAGTATGCATGTGATACAATGCAAATATTGCAACCATACTTATGTTGGTGGTTCACAATGGATTAGAATCCATTTATTGGGATTGGGGGTGAATCAATATATAATATAGACCATAGTCAATCCAATCCAACTTTGAGATGATTTACCATACACGTTTGATTTAATTATTCGCGAATGCGAATGCACACGTATGATACGTATGGTTCATTCTATGATTGAGTGTATGCTCTGTTTCGTTCGCCTTGCGCGAAGACGATATTCATGGATGGATCGATCGAACGACCGAACCTTCGTCTGCTTCTTCAGCTTTCATGGCTCCTCCTCCAATTTCGTCGATCTTCATCCTCACCTTCTCCTTCTTCTTCCCGAGCAGTCTTCCGCAGAACATGTGTGGATGCCAATTCGCAGTATAAAAATCGCTTCCCCACGTATGAGGAACAAGGTTTCTTCTTCGAATTCAAGTTTTTGGTCTGCTGACAAAGGTGTTTATTTCAGATGAGGATCGGTGAAGGACAAAGAATTAGGTTTCATCATCAAGGTCTTATCTACTAAACAAAATTTTGGATGTGAGCGAAGATCAGGTAAGGAAGAGGGCTAAGCTTTCGGTTGTCATCATCATCATCATTTCTTCTTCTTCTTCTTCTTTTAGAAGTCAGTCTTCTAACAAAGATTTGTGTGTGCAAGGAAGATCACTTCAGGACATGGGATAAGCTTTCATTATCATCATCATCATCATCATCTTTCTTCTTCAAGATGTCATTCTGCTAGCGAACAAAAATGTGTCTGTGACGAAGAAAATAATAAGGGCAACGATTATACTGCATTCTTCTTCTTATTCACTAAATATCTGGATGTGATAAAGGAATATATACTTGCTCGAGTAGGATGGGTAATAAGCTTGCTCGCACAACGCAGGCATCTGCCTCCGAATATTATCTCCATGACCTGCCTTCCACATGTAATCTTGTCCTCAAGGAGCCTCTTGGTGGTGGACGTTTCCTTAAATCTGTGCTTTGCATCCACGATGAAGGCCTTGTTGTTGTTAAAGTCTACTTCAAACGTGGGGAATTCCCAGATCTCAAGGTTTAGTTCGTTCTTATTCTTTCGTTTGTTAAAAAAACTTGTCTTTTTTTTTGAGGATTTCCATAGGAGCAACGAAAACCGAGTTCTTTTTGTGAGATGTCTTAACATTTAGTTGAAGTTTATCATAGTTTTTTTTTTGAGTTTTTTTCCTTGAGAAATCTTGTAGTTTCAGGGACATCGTTATATAAGCTGTGATTACATGCCAACCATATAATTCAGCTCTGCTAGCCGTGATTCAAATGTGTACAATTCATAATAAGAATGCGTTGTTTGAGATGCACATCTGATGTGAAGAAAGTAAAACAATCATGACACTACCTCAATTCAATCATGGCTGTCAAAATTGTCTAATACTATGCAGAAAAAGGAACTTAATTTTTTGGCCATGGCACATGTCAGAGATATATATACTGGCCTCTCTAATTTGTGTTTCTATGCTATTGGCTTCTGATGTAGGAGCATGAGAAGAGGCTTTATAAAATCAGGGAGCAGCTCAGTAAGATTGAACATTCACACGTGTGGCCTTTCCAGGTAAAATCACACCTTCTGTTTTTCCTTGGGCTAATACTAATGTTTGGAGCTGAATTTGTATGGTAGACATATTGATCTGTTTCACCCTTATTCACTTGCAGTTATGGTTAGAGACAGATAAAGCCGCATATCTTCTTCGACAATACTTTTTCAGCAATTTGCACGATCGCATCAGCACCCGTCCTTTCTTAAGCATGATTGAGAAGAAATGGCTCGCATTCCAGGTACTATACAGGCATAGCTAGCACTTTTCATGTAGGAGGAAGTAGTTATGTATGTTTGGCTAGGGTGAAGATTTTTTAAGGAACCTAGAGGATGTTGAGGGTGATGTGGGAGAGTCTCTTGCTAAATGCAATGGTTGAACTGAACTCTCTGGTTGTGCAGTTGCTCCTTGCAGTGAAACAAAGCCATGAACGCGGCATTTGTCACGGTAAATTTTCTATTTATTTTGTAGTCAATTGTCTTAATGCCGTTTTTGGACATAGAATCTTCTCTTAATTAGGCATGATGGGTCTATTTGCAGGAGATATCAAATGCGAAAACGTCCTCGTTACATCTTGGAATTGGCTATACCTTGCGGATTATGCATCATTTAAACCTACTTTTCTACCTGTGGATGATCCTGCTGATTTTTCTTTCTTTTTTGATACTGGAGGGAGGCGCCGATGCTATGTTGCACCAGAGGTGTGATCCACAATTTCTTTTGAACTGCATGAGTAATCTGTTCTAGGGCTGCCTTTGATATATATTTTCTTTCTTGAAAACTGTATGATTTTTCTTTGGCCCTGTTTTATCTGTTATATCTAACCAACACAGATAATATCTCATGAAGCATGATTATTTTCTTCATTTCTTGATGTGTCAGCGGTTCTATGAACCAGGTGTAGATGCAGTGAGCATTACAAATGGGGCATTAAAACCTGCCATGGATATATTTTCTGTTGGGTTAGTGGTCTTCAATTTTGTAATTTCTTATATGAAGTGTTCGGTTTAGAAATATTATTTAATAAACTATTTATGAGATACTGTAATGCAGTTGTGTCATTGCAGAGCTCTTTATGGAAGGCCAGGCACTATTTGATTTGTCACAGCTACTTGCCTATCGAAGAGGTCAATATGACCCATGCTTATCACTGGAGAAGGTGAATAAAATCGATGAGTTATTCCTTCATCAATTCTACATATTCAAGGTTTTTTTCTTCTTGGGTAAAGTAGGTGCATGATGCTGGGATACGAGAGATGATTCTTCACATGATTCAATTGGATCCTGAGACTCGCTTGACACCAGAGCAGTACATCCGAAACTGGGTGCCTCATGTATTTCCTACATATTTCACACCACTTCTACACAGTTTCTTCTCTTGTTTGCTTCCCCTTGACATTGACACAAGAGTGAGTCATCTTCATAGCCAGGTTTTTTCTGTTTTTGGAATTATATGGAGTATTTGAGATGATTTTGGAGTTATTTACAGGTAGCTGTGACACAAAGTGCATTTACTGAAATATGTAAGCAGATGATAGACAGTTCTCCTGGTAGCTACAAAGATCAAGTAGTTGCAGGAGTTGCAAAAAATGCGCATGATGTCCAAAGGGTGGAAGGGAAGGTTACAGAAACCAAGGTATCAGAATGGAAGGAGATGCCCAAATTTGGAGTACAAAATGAAGATGTCACTAGACCGTTCTCTAATGCTCTTGTGGATGAGATAGCTGATCTATTGAAGGATGGTCAGACAGGTCAAAAAAGTCCTTTACGTGATATAGCTGACATTACTTTGCCTATGTCTGCTGTTAAAGGGGGTAAAGCTGATGTGTACATGGCTTCACCAAATTCCAGTTTACCTGGGCATAGTAACACGATCAGAAAAAGCTTGCCTTGGTCAAATTCTCATAGTGCTGATGAATCACGGGTATGTTTAAACTTTTTAAAAGAGGCACCAATAAACAGACAGCAGATTAAATATTCTAGTTTCAGTTACTGATAGCAGAAAACTGTATTCTAGTTTCGGAGATCATTGGATCTTTCCTGGACCATGCTTGTACTCCAAAGAAAATTAATTGTCTTCTGAATGACTATTTAGTCAATCAGACATCTTGTTGAAGCATAAATTTTGGTCAAATTTGAAATAGATATTTCTCTAGGAATATTGCTGATGCTGAAGGGATAAAAAGTGAATTACAGCAAAAAATGATGAATAAAAATGGAGAGTGAGAGTGAGATTTTGTTGATTAGGCCAAAATTGCCTGCAATGCATACAGATACAATTGATCATATTTGATTAAATCTTACAGGAGTTGCAACAGAAAGGTGAAAATTTTCTCCTTGAAGAAACTATCCCGAATAATACAGCTGCCGGATGGAGTTGTGAAGGTATGGTGCTCATAGGCTCTTTACTTTGTGCAAGTATCCGAAATGTTAAACTTCCTCAAGCAAGACGTGCAGCAGTGCAGTTGTTATATAAATCATGCCTCTACATAGATGATGAAACACGTTTACAGCACGTATTACCCTACGCCGTGGCATTGCTATCTGATCCAGTAGCTATTGTTCGATGTGCTGCATTACAAGCAGTTTGCAATCTATTGACTCTAGTCCAAAACTTTCCCCCAAGTGACTCAAAAATTTTCCCAGAATATATTCTTCCTCTTCTCTCTATGGTTCCAGATGATCCAGAGGAAAGTGTTCGTATATGCTATGCAGATAATGTTCATAAAATTGCAGAGACAGCACAGCGCTTCCTTGAGTGTTCAGAATATATGACAGAAATAGGAGTACTGGATAAATCTGTGCAATCTGTTCAAGGGGCAATGAAGAAGTTAGTGACTCCAAGTTTACGCAGACAGAACAGTAGCAGATATATGCTAGAATTATCTCAGATTCGAGAAACCATTGCTCGTGTCATCCAAGAACTCGTCATGGGCCACAAGCAGACTCCTACCATTAGAAGAGCTTTATTATATCATATTGATCAGTTGAGTAAATTCTTTGGTAAAAAGCAGTGTAATGATATTCTATTACCAATGCTTCCTGCTTTTCTTAATGATAGGGACGAGCAATTACGTGCCTTTTTCTTTAAGCAAATTGTGCATGTCTGCATGTTTGTGGGTCAGACGAGTGTGGAATCCTACCTACTGCCGTATATTGAGCAAGCCTTGAGTGATGTAGAAGAAACTGTGATTGTGAATGCCCTTGAATGTTTGGCAGCCATTTGTAAACACAAACTATTGAGAAAGAGGGTTTTACTAGGAGCAGTGGAGAGGGCTGCTCCTCTCCTGTGTCATCCAAGTCAATGGGTCAGAAGGTCCGCAATTACTTTTGTAGCTTCCACAGGAGAAAACCTAGAGCTTGTTGATTCTCATGCATTTTTACTACCTATACTGTCTCCTTTCATGAGAAGGGAACCTGTTGCCTTGCATGTGGAGTCAGCCTTATCAGCTTGTCTTAAGCTGCCCATGTCACGTGAAATGTTTAACCGTGTCCTTAGTGATGCAATGCTTTCACAGATACCTTCAGAGAGGATAGATATTAAGAAACGTGATGTATCTCCTGGAACAAAACAGAAGCCAGTTGATGCTGGTGGTAAAATGCAAAATGAACAGCGAAAAACTGTCAGAGACAGTACCAATGTAGTCTCAATGGAGACAAGAAACATCAAACCATCTTTTCTGAGTCCCATATTATCAGGGGATTGGCCTCCTTTTGCAGAAACTGATGATGGAGAGAAGATTAAGGCCATGGAAGGCTACATTCGGAACTTGTCTAGTACAATGCAGAGTCGAATGCACACCTGGGAGATAGACAATTCTGAGAAACTACAGAGCTCAATTATTGGAACTCATGCAGGTGTTGGTGCAGGATTTTATTCCAATTATGATGGCTCATCTGAGGGCATTCCTTTATATTCAGTGCCCTTAAGTGAGCGACGAGGAGACACTCAGGCATCAGTTTCTTTTAATGAGGACTGGAACCGAATTATTAATGTACGACATACAGCTCAGCAATTTCACATGGCAACATTAATAGAGACTCCTAATAACCTTCCAAATGTGACACCATGGGAAGATAGAAATCTATCTCCGCCAATAATAGGATTTGAGTCTCAAAAGCAGCTGGGGATTTCAGCATCTAGGGTGATGGGTGGATCAGCATATGGAAATTTTCTTGGGCCTCGCCGAATTTCTGAGGTAGATGCAAGAGAAGCCGAACTTGATGGTATAACGTTGAATTTAGCGCGACCAGCAACGGTTGGTAGAAGTTCAGTTTCGGAAGGTGCATCTATTTTAAATGCTGAACCAGGATCAGGGTCAGTTCAATCAACAGAGTCACCGATTGGCCATTCACTCACTTCTCCATCTACCCCTGACAATCAATGGCGTCCACGTGGCGTCCTGATTGCCCATCTACAGGAACATCAACGGGCAGTGAACAAGGTAGCTGTGTCACATGATAACTCCTTTTTTGTCAGTGCATCTGACGATGGTAATGTTAAAGTATGGGACTGCAAAAGATTAGAGAGTAATATTTCATTTAAGTCTAGGTTGACGTACTCCTTGAATGGAGGAAAAGCTCTGAGTGTGTGCATGATTGGTAATGGGCCTCAAGTTGCGGCAGCATCTAGCTCTGGTCTAGTCCATGTTTTCAGTGTAGATCATGTTGCTAGAGCTAGTGGTAGTGTGGAGAAATGTTCAGGATTAGTGGATGTGAGAAAGATTGAAACACAGGAAGGATCAGTGCTATCATTGCAGAGCTACAGTCCTGATGGACCTCCCATGCTTCTCTATACCACCCAACGTAATGTAATCCATTTATGGGACTTGAGAGCACAGAATAATGTATGGAGTCTTAAGGCCAAGCCTTCACAAGGTCATATTTCTTCTACAGCTCTTGCTGCCTGTCATAATTGGTTCATAACAGCAACCCAAAGAGGTATATTTACTTTATGGGATCTTAGGTTTCAAATTCCCGTTAATACTTGGCAACATCCAGCTGGTTGTTCAGTAGAAAGCATATGCCCTGTATTATCCCAGTTAGACCCCACGTCACCAACAATGCCAAGACCATATTTGTACGTTGCAGCTGGCCGAGATGAAGTTGCTATCTGGAATGCGGAGGATGGTTCTTGCCAACAGGTATAGAGCTCTTTGATGCTATGAGATAATATGCACAAATTTTCCTGCCACATTATTTCTGATTTTGGGTTTAAACTTAAGCAACAGAACAATTTTCTCTTTTTGGCTTCAGGTTCTGCGTTTAGTATGCAATTCATCAGATCCAGAAATTTCTGAGATTCCTGCAGCATTGGTACGATCTAAGCCAACCATGTCTAATGAATTGAAGCGTGGTGAAAATTCAAAGCGAAGTGACTACAGATTGGATGAGTTAAATGAGCCACCCCCACGCCTGTCTGGCGTTCGTGCTTTACTACCTTTATCTGGTGGAACGGGCATTCTTACTGGAGGGACAGATTGCAAAATTAGAATGTGGGATCGTTTAAGGTGAAACCATTTAAGCTTATCCTTTACATTTCACTGTCTTGTTGTCCAAGGAAACTCTAATAGGGGGTTCCCAAACACCTTGACTAGAAAATACCGATCACGAAATGTTACATTTCCTAGTCTTTATTGGTACTCAGATCATTTTAATTTGTCTATTGTTTCCGTTTTTTTGTTGCCCTAAAACTGATTGCTTGATTTTAAGGCCCGATCGAAGTTATTGTATCTGTGGGCCAAAAATCACTACTGCTCCAGAGACTTATAGATATGATAGCAGAGTGGTTTCAGGTGTGCAAGTTGTGCAGGTATATGAACATACCTATTTCCTTTCCTCAATTAACAACTGAATAAATGTTTGCAGTTTCAACTTGGTGAAACATTAGGAAAAATTTTAGCATTAGTAAAAACAAATGCAACACTGAAGCATGTTATACTCATATAGACTCTGTAAGCTGATATTGGGTCTCCATATTGATACAAACTGTTTAATGAGCTGGATTCTATGTCTATAGACTGTAAACTTGTTTGTTAAGTGTTCCATGAGTGATCCTTCTAGAGAATAATGAAGTAGCAAAAACTGAATGGCATTTGGGGAAATAAAGAAGAACTCAGGTATTTTCGAATGAGATTGCAGGAAATTTGTGTTCGTCGACCAGGGAGTAAAGTAGCAGATAGGACGTGCTTTGCTGCAGCTGCAATAGACACAGCTGGGTGTCATCGAGACTGTGTGTTATCTTTAGCTTCTGCTCAAGTCAACCAATGGCTTCTCATTTCTAGCTGTCGTGATGGTACAATCAAAGTGTGGAGATAAGCATTAAGGATACATCGCAAGTAATGGATGGTTGTTTGTAGTTATAGAACCATACTGTATTTTGCTGAGCGTCAGGAAAATACTTTGTACATACACATGTAAAATCTGTTAACCTGAAGATAACTGTTCGACTTTTGCAAGCTATACTAAACATACGAGAAATCAGAGCCTGCATCTGTCATCAGACGGATTCTTGCATTTTCAAAGGCTAGAGTTCTAAAAGGATTTGGTCTTAAAACTCTAGTCTTTATGGAAGTTTGTTATTTATGCACCAGTACACTGTTGAATGAAAATATGTTGTACATCTCATCTTTCATATATAGGAAGATTAGTGGCATCAGAATTCTTTGTATCTGTGACATTGCCCCTCAACCACATATCAAGATTTTACTAATAACATCTGAAGTAGCTAATTAGTAGTGTTCATGTGTACATATTTTTGAGAAAATATTTGCATTTATGTGCTCTTATCTGGATTAGCAAATGGGTGGTTACAATTCATACAAAAGGCAAGGACGCCAACTATTCTTTTCCTCACAAGTTAATCACTTACAATCACTCGTAAATCAGGATGAGTTCCTCTCTTTTGCACTTTCTGTTGTAAGTTTTCGAACTTTAGTGATTTGGTAACATTATTTTTCCTGTGGTTTGTCCCCTGAATCACTGTTCTATTTGAAACATTTTTAACTTCTCAGATCATGTGAGCAATGTAAATCCCTGGTTGTCCATATATATGCAAATATGGGAGTGTAAAGCTCTTTATAAACAAGGTAAGTTGATTCTGAAGTCATAACTATTTTAGTATCTAAAGTTAAAGGCAAGAAACAAGTAGACGAGGTAATTCCCATTGAAGCTACAAATTGATGCATTGATACAATCTTTCATGTGACTGCCTTCTGGGCCCATGACAACTATTTCATGACCAAACAAAAGAGAAATCTAATATCCATTCTAATGTGCAATTTATGCTACTGTATTCATTTGCCCTTGGAAAGTAGAAAAGTTATGGATAGTAGTCTCAGGCAAATAAAAAAGGTTTTTTATGTAAGCTGTACATGCAAATGACAAGAGTATGAAACTACAACAGATCCATGTCCTGATAGAAAGATTCAGAAGTACATCAATCATATGATGTGTATGTAACAATTAAGGTTGGGTATTAAGGGAGTAAACACAGATTTGTGTGTTTGAAAGGCATAGGATAAATGTTCAATAGTGTCTAATTGTTGGAACAGGATAAATGTTCAATAGCGTCTAATTGTTGGAACAGGCTTTCCAAACACTCATTCCTCCATCTTTCTATACTTCTGTATATGAGCATCAGCATAGATATTAAACATGGAGATATATGCTGAAGCTTCTTTTTCATCTAAACCCAATGCATAATCAAATGCCTGCTTTGCAAGCATTAGATTACCCCATTTTTTGCACGCACCCAATAATGTACACCACATCACAATATCCGGATGCACTGGCAGTTTCTCTAGCATAGCTGCCGCCTTACCTACCTGGCCAGCCCGACTGAATAGGTCAATCATAGAAGTATAGTGTTCAGTTGTTGGAGTGATGCCATAGTCTTGTATCATGGCCTTGAAGAATATCTGGGCCTTGAATAGTAGGCCTCCATGATTGCAAGCATGAAGAACACTAAGAAATGTGGCTGAATCTGGGTTCACACCAATCATTTCCATTGTATCAAGAATATGGAAAACATCTTCACATTGCCCAAACTGAGCTTGCCCTGCTATTAGTACATTCCACGAGATTATATCTGCATCTGAAATCTTATCAAACACTTCATGTGCTTGCATAAGCAAGCCACATTTTGCATACATATCCATCAACGCATTTCTGATAATAAGACTCTGTTCCAGCAATATTTTCCTATCCATCTCAATATGTATTTTTGTACCCTTTTCCCCAGCACCAATACTCCCACATGCTTTTAGCACGTAGGCTAATGTGACTGAATCTGGGGAGATCCCTTCTACTTGCATTTTCTCAAATGAATTCAAGGCAGCTTCATCTTGTTTGTATTTTACATATCCGGCAATAAGTGCATTCCATGAGATGGCATCTCGCTTACAAAAACTATAAAGCAGTTCCTCGGCTTTAGAGAGGTATCCACATTTCGCATACATATCAACCAATGCATTGCCAACAATAGAATCTCTTCCAAGCAAACCTGTTTTTTCTATTTCGCCGTGTATTTCAATGCCCCTGCTTAAGGCACCGATGCATGCACATGCTTTCAAACTGCATGCAAATGTAATAGCATCTGGTGAGACTCCTTTCAGCTTCATCTCTTCGAAACACTTGAGTGCGTCTTCACCTTTCTCATGTTTAGCGTAACATGCGATCAATGTACTCCAAGAGACTACATTCCGGAGAGGAAGCTTCTCAAACACTTCGCATGCTTTCGGGATAGACCCGCATTTGGCATACATGTCTAGTAAAGCATTGCCAACAACGATATCTCTTTCTATAAGTCCATTTTTCTCAATCTCAGCATGGATTTCACTGCCTTTTTCCATGTCTCCAATGGTACCACATGCTTTCAAACTGCAAGCCAAGGTCACAGCATCTGGAGTGACACCCTCTACTTGCATTTTGTCAAAGCAAGTTAATGCAAACTCCCCACACTCACATTCAGCGTAGCCTGAAATTAGTGCATTCCATGATGCTATGCCTTTACTTGGAAGTTTCTCAAAAACTCCTTGTGCTTCTATAAGCATGCCAGATTTCGCATACATATCCACTAATGCAGCACCAAGTACTGGGCTGCTTTCTAAAAGACCTTTCCTAATAACCTCACAATGTACTCGTTTGCCTTCGTCTTCTGACCTCATGTCACCGCATGCTTTCAAGCAACATACAAATGTGATAGTATTTGGAGAAACACCTTCAAATTGCATTTGTTTAAGACAATTGAGTGCATCCATGCCACAATCATGTCCCACAAACCCGGAAATCATTGCATTCCACGAGACTATACCTTGCTCTTCAAGATTTTCAAACGCTTCTTGTGCTTTAGCAAGAAGACCGCATCTCGAATACATAGTGACCAAAGCATTACCTATAACCATATCTACCAAGCCTTTCCTCTCAATCTCAGCATGTATATCTCTACCCTTGTTTATGAGCCCCATGCTTCCACAAGCTTTCAAGCTGCAAGAGAAAGTAATGATATCTGGAGAGATGCCCTCAAGTGTCATTTGTTCAAAACAGTTTAGCACTTCTTCCTCACACTCAAATTTAGCATAACCAGCAATGAGAGCATTCCACGAAACAATATCTCGGCTTTTAAGCCCATGAAATAACTCATATGCTTCAAAAAGAAAGCCACATTTTGCATACATATCAACCAAAGCATTGCCAACAATGATATGGTGATCCTCTATCGCGTTTCTTTTTATTTCATCATGTATTTCTCTACCTTCATCTATGGCACCAAGACCAGCACAAGCTCTCAAAATGTAAGCAAATGTAAGAGCATCTGGTGAAACACCTTCATACTTCATTTGTTTGAAACAATTCAATGCTTCATCACAACACTCATGTTTTGTATATCCTCCAATCAATGCATTCCATGTGGCTGAACTTCGATTTGGAATATTGTCAAACACTTCTTGTGCTTTTATCACAGAACCACATTTAGCATACATATCAACCAAAGAAACACCAATAACAACATCCTTTTCGAGGAAGCCTTTTTCGTGAATTTTTTCATGTATTTTGCTTCCGATTTCCATAGCCTGAACCTTTCCGCATGCTCTTAAGGCGCAAATATATGTAACAACATTAGGGGATATACCTTCCAATTGCATTTGTTCGAAACAATACAGTGCTTCCTTGCCACACTCATGTTTTACATACCCAGAGATCATTACATTCCATGAGACCACATTCCGAATTGGAAGATCATCAAACATTTGTTGTGCTTTTGTGAAAAAACCACATTTAGCATACATATCCACCAAGCTTGAGCCGATATAAACATCCTTTTGTAGCAATCCGTTCTTTGAAATATGAACGTGTATTTCAATACCTCGTTCCACATCTTTCATCTTGGTACAAGTTTTTATAAGCATAACCATAACATACTCACTTGGGACCAAACCTTCTTCTCCCATTTTCTGATACAAGGCAAACGCTCGATGAATATCATGGCTCTCAACATAACCTTTGATAAGAGAATTCCATGAAATCTCATTCTTAGAATCTAATTTATCAAAAGTTTTTTGTGCACAAGGAAGGTTTCCCGATTCTACCAACAATGTGACAAAATAGTTACCAAGTGATATATGAGTATCCAATCCATTTCTTTGAATATAGCTATATAAGAGTTCAACGTGTGCTACACTTTTCTCTTTGATGCATTTTGAGGCTATCCATAAAAGATTCTCAACAGAGGGTTGTGTGAGTGAGCCATAATGCAAAGAAACAGAGCAAACCATCTAAAATTAGGGATAAGTTGGACATGGCCGAATACTAACTAAATCTAGAACAGATTGAAAGAGTCTGCAAATATATATAAACATACGAATCTTTGATTTAGAGGGGGGGCCACGTCTTGTTAACCCTTTCAATTTTCAAGAGTATAGAATCCAAGGATTTGTAGCCTATTTTAAAAAGAGTCACAACGTTCCCCCTAGTAAAGATTTGAGCTCAAGACCTTCTCCTTGTAAAACTTGTGTTTTATAACAGCTTTTGTAGGTTTGTACCTTGAGGCCTCGACTTTCAGATGGTTTAGAACAGACTACTTCACAAAACGTTCAGGAAAAAACCATTCTACGGTTTCGTCATTTTCGCCCCCATTATTCCCCTTTCAAATTTAGCTATTGAAGATAGAAATACCACGAGATGCATGCTAATTAATACGGTTTTTCCTACCTTTTGTTAAGATTTTAATAATTTGTTGGCACTACACTTTCATTCTTTTGCCCCATCTTGTTTTTCCACCCCCAAAAACAATTATGATAACTTTTGTACTTCTTGCAAAGATAGTTTAAACTATACCTAGCACAAACATAATATGACTTAGAATCCCTATGGGCGTGAGTCACCATCATACCATGTGTCCTTCAAAGTAAAGATATTTAAAGATTCTAAAGCAAGATTGTTCAATGTCACGTTCTCTCTTCTCTACATCAAAATTGGTAGGAAGTTTCATGAGCAAGCTTTTCCATCGAGGTTTACTTAGATGGAGGTATTTCTATTCACGTGTTGAGTGGCAAGCATTCATCACCACCAAGTTGTGAGGTGCATAAGCCTAGGAGTACTATATAGAAAGATCTCAATGTTCTCAAACTATTCAAGGTCAACCTTAGAATAATCTTGTAGCTCTTATTTCTTCAACCTTAAATAATCTCATAGCTTTAATTTCTTCTTATCAAATTTCACTTATAAAATTCCTATTTCAATCTAGTGTTGCTTTTTGCTTCAAACCTTTATAGCTTTCTTGGGTGGCTAGAACAATCACCTCAATCATCTATTGTTGTGAGTTGGTGGGGATAAAGGAGATCTGTTGGACACGAAAATAGTGTGCAAAACTTATTTGTAAAGATCTTTGTCATACTAAATCATAGATCATTCAAGATGGGAATCCAACAAGCTTGGTCGGAAGAAAAAGTTACATGGAATTGAAGAGAGTAGCTTAATTGTCATCAAGTGATGATGGGCACTTCAAGAGAAATTTTGGAATAATAGTCTAAGTCACCACCAAGGAGTAGTGAGCAACATGCACATACTATGTTTGCATACCGCATAATGAGTGGCATCAACATGTGTATTATTGCAACGTGGATTTAAAAGCATGGAAGAAGTCCCAACCAAAAAGTGAGGAGATTAAAACAATGGTTGACTTGGAATGAACCCAATCACTTATAGATGAGCTTCACATATGCTCGATTCGTATTAATGTTACATTGGAGGAGCCAAATCTTGCACCAACTTGGAAATTAATGTGTGTTGTCTATGTTATGGGTATGGGGATTAATGTTGATATCCTAAAGGGCATTAGTCTATACCTCTTCACATACATATCTCAACAACCTCTTCGTAAAGGCTACACAGAGAAGGACAATAAATGCATCAAAAGGATTTTTATCCTAGATAAAAACAAGAAGAGCTACAAAAATAGGTCAAAGACTAGTGTTTAACCACCTTTAGAAATTAACATGTGTTCATCCATGACTAGTAGGCTACACAGAGAAGGACAATAAATGCATCAAAAGGATTTTTATCCTAGATAAAAACAAGAAGAGCTACAAAAATAGGTCAAAGACTAGTGTTTAACCACCTTTAGAAATTAACATGTGTTCATCCATGACTAGTATTGATATCCTAAAGGACATTACCTCTTAAGGTATATATCTCAATTAAAGCAATAAAGCAATGAGCTCATAAGCTATTGTATTATGATGTTAGGAGTGTTATGGAGAGTTTTGATTGAGGGTTTGTCTTTGGGATTAGCTCTAAACCAATGCGGACTAGCAATATGGAATTGCTTCTTTTGCATTGTTTAAGTGGAAAATAGTACTCATTGTTTCGTACAATGTTTGATTGTTTGTAAGATTTGGAGTTACATTTCGCAAATTTGGCAAGTTTGTCATGATGTTATTTGATGCCGAGACTGTGGGTGTTTGCATAATTCACATGTCAAGTCGACCCAAAATTAGAGATGGAGATCGTTTTCCTATTCCTGAGGTGTTAGAGCTAGATCCTAATGTAAGCATATGATAAGGATATAATAGATATTTGGTGGTATCTACAAAAGTTGAAGGAAGTATTAATGTGACAATTTTCTTTATTGGAGCAAGTGGAAATTCTTTCCTTAGTGGAGTGTTTGTCTTGCTTATTGACAATTCAACATGTTTTGTTGCCCATCTAGTTAGTGGGTGACCATACTCCATTGTGACACCCATTGTAAGAGTGTTTTTCCACACATTATTAATATAATTGTGTGTTTTCACCGAAAAAAAGAGAATATATACTAAAGGTAAAAACTTGTATAGATAAATGGGGGAATATTTCAATAATAAGAATATTACGAATCAATCTATAATAAACTATGTAATTAACACTCTATACAAGAGGAGGGAAGGCTAAGATTATATAACTATACCTTCTCACTGATTATCATGATGACAATGAGTGAGATATTGCATGTACTATTTCAACGAGGGAGGCTTGTTTTATCATCTCATTACTTGTCATAAAAGAATGGGTGGAATATTAGACATTCTTTACATTGAATATAATGGTTATGTTGTTTTATACACGACAAGGATGATCATTTTCTTATGACAAGGGGATGGTCTTCAATGAACACATGTGGCCTATCATACATTTGTTCACATATGTAATGTGAACGGCTGATCTTGTTATCTCAACATTATTTACTTTTCTGATGGATTAAAAATACATTGTAATGTGTTACTTCTATGTGTTAAGATGTGGCCTTGACCATAGTAGGGTGAAGGTGTAATTCTAACAACATTATCTACTTATTGGAGAATCTAACACATTGTCATGTGTTAACTTTCCATGTATGACAATGTGATCTTGACAGTGTCAAAGATTGAATGTAGTTCATTTAAGGGGCTGATCAACTTTTATTTCGAAACATGCAACCAAGACATGCATAAAAAACAAGTGCTTCTAAACATTAGAAAGTGAGTGTACCAAAAGGTTTCAAACTTGTATATAGTAAAATCGGTAAGAAACCTAGTCTTAAGGAAGATATTTGTCTATAAACGTGTTTGTATGTGTGGGTTGTAACTTGAATATTGTCAAATCTCATGGTTATTATTATTATTTTGTCAAAGCTTTTTATCAATGTACTTATAGTTGTTTGAGCTATTAAGGTCAATGTTGTTAGTGTTCACAAATAAATTTCTAGTAACATAATAAGCCATTTTAATGTTCCCAAATTCCCACAATTTTTATTAGTAATCCTCTTAATCTGGTTTTTTAATTTCAAAATCTTAACAATTAACAAATGTGTCTATGTTTTTTGGTGTGGATATAATTGTGTCTGTCATGCAACTTTTGATTTCGTTTCTAGTAGATTTTCTCATTTCTTTCAACACCTCTTTAAGTGTATCTTCTCGGGCATTGTGTTTCGTTTTTCATGTGGTATATAATGTTAGTTCTTTTTCTTTCTTTTTTGTTCCAAAATGAAGCTACTTTCCCATTAGTTAGGAAGGATTATTACAAAGAGACTGTACAAGGAGGCTTATACATAGAACGGGGAATCTCCCTCCGATCAGGTTCAAGAAAAGGAGACTAGTTACATCGCCTTTCGGACTGACTACTTAATGTAAGTACCTATAGCTAAAAACGGTGCCCTTCAGTGATGGCTAGTACGAGACACCTCCTGGGGTCGACATCGAATCTTGGCATTGCATATGGTGATGTTGGTCAAATTCAATAAGCATAAATTTCTTCACAATGTATTGTAGATTTAAAAAGAAAACTAGATGTTTTTATGTCAAGTTTTGGGGTTTTTGTTTCATATATATGCCATGAAAAAATATCCACCAAGATTCTTGGAGCAACACGACAACATGACAAGGCTTTTACAAAATATCATCCTTTGTGACTCTTCTCATTATGATTGTAAAAGTTCATTTATCATGTGAGACATCAAAAGATTTTGTGTGTTACGATCTAGTGACTTTAGAGAAGCAAAATTTGATTTGATCATACGTTACAACAATCTTCAATCCTAATAAAAAGTTATAAATATCTTTTTAATATTGCAATGTCAAAAGGGTCATGGTTACTATCACTTGAAAAGGATCATGGGTACAAACATGGGACTAGTGGAATCAAGGGATTCCAATGAAGATTTATTAACATATATATGTCCTTCAATGCTTTAACCATTTGATCCAATTTACAATAATACATAAGTGGCTAATTATTTGTAACTCTTGTTTTTCTTAATGAGAGTGAGGTTTTGACATGGATTGTGTATCTCTTTCTATCATGTATTCAAAAGGAGTATGTTCTCTAGAATAGTATGAAACCATAATAACACATGTAGATATATGTAGGGTATAAGAGAATAAACAAGTGTAAAAGATGGAAAAAACAACGCTTAGATTCTAGATCATACGATAAGGGAAATGATCACCATCCACAAAGTGCCAACTCTTGGCTATCCACATTCATCCTCCACATTGAAAGTATATGATTCTCAAACATAATGCATAAAAAATTGACAAAAATGTTTATACCACCTATATTGAGCTCTACGACTCTGTATGTGTGGATGAAGATGGCTAAGGATTCATGTCATCATCACTATTTCTAGCTTTGTGTTCATAAGGAATTATTTTGCTCCATAATATATTATCATGATGTTGCCCTTAAGTAATATGGATTAAGCTCAAGTTGATGAGTATCAATCTAAACAAGTGTCAATGATATCTTTACATTTGAAGAGTGTTAATTGTTGGTTGTTGTAGTCCTAGTGCATAAACACATGGACAAATCCACCACTCATCACTTGACAGACTTTTGAGTTGTTTTTTTAAGAATCAAAATGTGTTTCCCAACGTCACTATCATGGCCCCATAATTGTTTTGGAGCATGTATTGTGCTTTTTGAATTTAAAATAAAAATCATTGGTGGCAATTTTGATTGGCCTATTCCAACAATTGGCATGTTCTTAGATAGGGTTTTTGCATGGTTATTGGTTTCCAATGAAGTGATTTGAAATAAATATCCCCTTCTCCTTTAGTAGCTATAATCAAGCTGACTGTAGGTTCAATGATATGTTTTTGGGCTTGCTCAAAAAGGCAATGCCACTAGGTTACATAGTCAATGTTTTCTTAGTGAAAGATAGATTCGTTTTCATAAAGATATCAAGCTATTCATACGGTTTGCTTTAGCCTCTATAATGAAGGAGATTGCATAACTTTTTGAGCACTTTTGTTTGGAAGTCAATTGTCAAATGGCCAAACTTTTAGAGACTTGCTTACGAACCTTAAATGACCCAAATGTACGATCTATCGGGACTTTTGGAGGTGTCAATTCTTATGGACCACTTCGCAATCGTGAGAAAGGCTCTAGTATCCTCTATCATTGGACTCTTGATACATTTGAATCACAACGATTATTTCAATACTAATTGGATGGAATAAAAAGCTTGGGGCTATGCACGATTCGATGTGATTTGGTGTGCAAGATTCGGTGTTTTAAGCATGCAACGAGTTTGGCAAAAAAATGAGTTAAAACAAAACTTTGGAACAAACTTTGAAATGAACAATTTGAATGGAATATGCTTGAATGATTACATAAATTACCTGATTATGACATACCTAGTTATCTCGAGAACATGGCAATGCAAAGGGTTACAATTTGAGATGAAACTATCAATACCAAATCTGGTGGAGGGATTTTGAATCCAAGGAGAAACCTAAACATCTAGAGTAGGGTTTGGGAAATAGTTATTAATTCCCTTTTTGTTTAGAACATCATGCTAATTAAAACTCTTATCTATTTATGTAGTTCATGTCCCTTAACTAATTGAGATAATGAATCAGTGGAAGAGTTATGAATTGAACTCAGATAGGCCAATCAAGAATCATATCCTTGGGATATAATTAATATTCAAATATACACAAAACATCAAACATGCTACATTGTTACAATAGGGAAGTCCAATGGAAGAGCTCCAAATCAAACTATGATGGCTCAATTGGGATGAATTTCTAGAGGATATAATGAAGGGTTGGAGTCACAATGCTAGTCTAATTTGGGAAATGACTTTATTTGCCTATATTTGATCACTTAAGTGGATCATTAGGGTCTAAGTAAGAATATTATATACCAATATATGTATGCAATGGTGGAGGAAACACTTGCAACTATCTTCAATAAATAGGAACTCATGTATTGGCTTTCGTGCACATACGTTATTTCAAACAAATTTTTATTGCCTCCAGTGAACTTTAGAAAAGACACAACTTGTATGACTATGAATTGGCACACTTCCTTTTCGTAACATAACACATTGTTCCACAAGTTAAGTAGACCAAGTATACTCCTTTATCCATAAGTGATTGGTTGGGCTGATTTGTAGAGCAAATGGATTCTCAATTGGAGCCTTAGTTTGAGACTAGTCTTCCATTGAAACATGTTATGCATACAGGAATGGATTTTCTTATATATGCTATGAGTCAAAACATCGTCTTAACAATTGCTTTATTTGGAACCATTTCATGTGAAAGTATTCCCTCAAGGTATTCAATCTTGTAGATCATCAAATGGATGGTTCAACTAGGGAAGATGTTTGTCACCTTTATAAACATATCAATGACAGTAGAATTCCTTGCCATTTATTGTGGCTTATCCATATAAATACAAGTTTTTGTACTTTGGTTAAGTTTTCAAGTGGGTTTGTTAGCCCTTCGTAGAATTTGGGAAACTTTTGCAATTTCCATAATTTGATTGCAATGCAAGCTTAGCCATTTTTATATCATAATTATGCTTCTTACATTTAGATTTTAATCTTTAAGTTTTAAGATAGATTTTGTTGGATAATATGTGCTTGTTTGTGGTCCTAAGTAGTTTCTTATATACAACTATATCCAGTGGATTCCCATAATGTTCAGTGTACATGGGCATAAATGAGGTATTAAACGATACATTAGAAGGGACACTGACACATGATAAATGACACAAAGATTGCAAACAAAAATGATTGACCTATAAGCTCAACGATGACGCCATGGCCTTGATTGAGCCTGTCCCTAATTAATGTGTTGTAGGAGGGTTCCTACCATATTATAACCCATTGTGATTATTCCAAGACTTCAATTGTTATAGTGCTAGATTGTGGTCCTCTATGCATGGAAATAAAAACAAAAGTGCTACTGAAGTGGCGAGATGAGATTGGTTTGGACCCAAAGTGTGGTCCTTATAGTGGGTGAAAATATTAAAAAGAAGGCACATGGATTTGTTTATTTGAATATGTGATAATGATTCTATGCACAATGTGTCACCGTGATTATCATATGGCAAAGTAAACAAAAATGAAAATGTAGTGTGTATATATATATGTATGTATGTATGTATGTATGTATGTATGTATGTATGTATGTATGTATGTATGTATGTATGTACACATAGCATTTGTGTGGTCCAGCTCATGTGGTTGTTCAAGATTTATACTCTAATAAACTAATGTGCATCACACATTTAAGCTTGGACTAATAATTTAAACACATAACATTGAATGTCGCTATCAACGTACCATCCTTTGATTCCATTACATTTCTAATCTTCTTCAATTTCAGACAACATAATGACACACTATCGATATCAAGTATCATGCTCTATTGTTGTTCTAGTTTCAACATTTTTTTAATTCCACTTATGAACAACTTAATTGCTTTGTTGTGTTTAAATGTTAAGCGGAATCGCTCTCTCTCTCACACACACACACACACACACATTTTCTTTACCAATAGATTTGATTATTGGTGGGAAACCTCAAACTGAGGTGGAAACCCACAAGGAATATTTGCATGTCATTTAAGAATCATTCAAAAATATATGGCATGAAACATAACACACATATGAGGATGGTGTGAGAGAAAACCTAAATAACCAATATGGATCATAAGTTGATTTGTGTAAGACTCTGCTCATTACGAATAGTCTAGAGGTTCCGTAGAGCCCATCACGTATTAGAGAAGGCCCCCTAGTAAAAAGGGAAAGATCAAGGAACTTTGAAAATTGATGAGAAAGGAAACACTACTCTAGACCATGGGTAATTTGTTGCAAGAAAAGTACTATATGAGGACAAGTCCAAAGTAGATGGAGAATGGTTTCATTTGCTTGTCCACATCTCGAACAAGTGGCCAAAAAACATTTCCACCATTGTAGCAACATACACATGTGTAGGTGAGGTAGTAAACATTGCCAAAGAAATAGCCGCTCATTAAGAGGCAATGAAACCTTCCATGTCTACCATACTAATCACTTTTTCACATGCCATGCATCATTATCAAACCATGGTTTATCATTATACCTTTGCTTGGTGATTCAAAGTATTCTCTCCTCGCCATGGGCTTAGTAGTCTCATCCTCTATGTTGTATTAGTCTCTGAAGGATATCAAAATCTATTTATCGACCTTTATGGATGGAATCTTACCTCAATTAAAATGTAAGACCACATCTAGTAGGCATGGTGTATTTATTGGCAAGCTGGCTTACCTCGTGTTGTATGTTTTAGCAAATCAATTCAAGTCAATTGGGTTGCATTACTTAATTCAATATAATTAGAACGAAACATAATTGTAAGATAATGACAGATTAAGTATTAACATGCAAAGAAATTTCAAGTGGGTTAGAAAAGTAGGCACATAACCTTGTGTGATGTTGTATTTATCCGCAAACCAAACCAATAAGGTAAGGACCTAGATGATGTCATTACATCGTGTCCTTTGCATAGAATGTAGGCACATTAGCTAGTGGAGGAATGGTGTATTTTGTGGTAGTATAGCTCAACTCGACTCAATGGGATTTTGCTACTTGCATTCAATATCATAAGAATCTAAATGAGACCATTGCATTATTGCAAGCACCTAATGAACATGGTCAAGCGCATAAAGCACACAAAAGGGCTATGAAGGGACAAAGCATGAGAGAAACAAAGAGGTGGGACGGGGGCTTTTCGAAATATTCATGTCTCTTAACTTCTTAACAAGTATGCGGAAATGACACGTGGATGTAGATATATTTTTTGTAGTCGACATATTTTAATCAATCAATGTCGAATCTATCTATCTATATATCTCTCTCTCTTCTAAAACACACTCACACACACACAAGTAAACACGCGTGCACACACGCACACACACATGGCACCTAAACACACATACACACACACACACGTGCAATTGTTTTGTCTCTTTCTCTCTCTCTCTCTCTCTCTCTCTCTCTGATAGGTGTTGTTTCTAGACCTTTGAGGACATCACATAAAGACAAACATACACATACCAACCCCTTTGTCTTTGTCTTTCACACATACGAGCATACATGCACATATCGATCATACATACATATATACACAAACACTCCTCTTCATCTTTGTCTTTCTCTCTCTCTCTCTCACACACACGCACATTACACACGCTCGCGTGCAAAGTACGGAGAGGTTCACACGTAAGAGGAGAGATGCATGCCCACCTCCCGAGCCAGCCAGAGAATGTTAAAAGAAAAGCCAAGAAGCCAAAAGGCCAAGGAGGAAAGTGAGATGGGACCACATTTTATCTTTTTACGGTGTCCTCTTCTTTATTAATACTTATGCTTTCTAAACACAAAAGAACAAAGAGATTGGTTGAGTGGAGGACAAACGTCTGGCCCCACCGCCCGAGAAAATGGGACCAAAAAGCTCACACCACAAAGCGATATTCGTCCACGTCGTGTGAAACCAAAAATCCGCCTCCAAAAATAGAAGGGAAAAAGCGAGGGGCATTTGATCGTAAATATTGAAAACGCTCCAGATATTTTCGAAATCTCATACGATGCCCCTCGCCATAGTTAATAGTTAATTTAATTAATGGGTTATAAATAAATAGTTATTGATGGATTAATTAATTTCCCATAAATTTGTTTTACTTTAGCATTATGAAACCAATTTAGAAAGGGGGGGGGGGGGGGGGGGGGGGGTGAAATAAATTATTAATTTCTGTAAATAACAAAATTAATTAATTATTGATGATTTAATTCTCTTTTTTATTTTGCTTCTCCGTGTATCCACATAAAATCAAATTAGAATGGGGGGGGGGGAAGAATAAATAAAAATATTAATATAGAAATAAAAAAATTCTATTAATTAATAAAATTTTGCGTTTCATTCTATTTCTTCTCTTTGCTTTGCGTTCTATTTTCCTTTCATTTTTGAGAGTATGGAGGCGGCGCCGATTCGCGAGCTCCGCTGCAGCCAGCGGCGCGCCGCCGTTTCCGCCGCCGTTTCCGCCGGCGCCGCCCCGTTTCCGCACCTCCGCATCCGCGAGTACCGGAAAGAAACGGACATTGAGCAAGTGCAGGAGCTCGAAAGGAGCTGTGCAGATTACATCCCTAACCCTAACCCTAACCCTAACCCTAATCCTAGTTTCAGCCCCACCAGCAACCGCCCTAACCCTAATTTCACCCCCAGCCTCAACCCTAACCCTACCCTCAATCCTAGCTTTAGCCCTGCTAGCAATCCTATTATCTCCAGTTCTAATCCTAATCCTAGTTCCAACCCTAACCCTTCTGACAGCCTCTTCCTATTGGCTACCTCTCCCCTCGGAGACCCCCTCGCCCGAGTCTGCACTTACCCTCGTTTCTGCATGATGGTGATTCTTCTTGTTCTAACTTAATTGTTCGATTTTTCATCGGGTTTTCAAGATTGTCAGGGGGGGCCTGACAACATCTTGAATTGTCATCTGTTTGTGATTACTTACCATTTTTGTGCAAATTTGAAAATCCGCAGGTAGCGGAAGCTAATTATAGCCATGATAATAACCAGTCTACAATCGTGGGCATCGTCAGAGCCGGCCTAAAGGAGGTAATCCGGAACGATCATGATTGTTGTGGGAACCATTCCTTCTCTGATGACAAGAACGACTCGTACATAACTATGGCCTACATCTCTGGTTTGCGAGTGGCCCATGGCTACAGGTAATGGATTACCCCCCCCCCCCCCCCCCGCTCTTAATTAACCTACCGGAGAGATGATTTAATGCTAATCAATGCATTGCTCTCTGCAATCAATCTATGCTAAATTTGATAGTGACTGATGATGATTTGACTGTGACCTAATAATGGATTTTGGCAGACGCGTCGGGGTAGCGCAGAGATTGATGAGAGAGATCGAAGCATGGTGCGAGATGAGAGGGGCAGAGTATAGTTATCTGGCGACAGAGAACGAGAACGAAGCATCGGTGAATCTGTTCACGCGGAAGCTAAACTACAGGAAGTTCAGGACGCCGTCGATACTAGTGCAGCCAGTTACATATAAGCAGGCTAAGGACATGGGATGTGGGGCTAGGGTTAGGGTTAGGGTTAGGGTTAGGGTAGTGAAGATTAGTGCCAGGGAAGCAGAGGCACTGTACAGAGGTGAGATGGGAGGGAAGGAGTTCTTCCCGAGAGACATCGACGCCATCTTGAGGAGCCCATTGAATGCTGGCACATGGCTTGCTTACTGCAGAAGAAGCAGCAGAAGGAATCATGGCGATGGTGACCACAAATCCAAGAAGCAGAAGAAGCAGGGCAGTTATGGTGATGGTGATGGTGATGTTCTAGGTCTGTTGAGGAGCCATGGATCCTTGACTAGGAGCTGGGCTATGCTTAGCCTATGGCGCTACGACAAACTCATTCGCTTCGAAATGAAAGCTCCGTGTTGTGCTGCCGCCGCCACGTCCTCGAGCAAGCCCAGGAGACTGGCCAATCCGGAGCCGCCATGTGGCCCCGACCATTCCCCGGACGGCTTCGGAGTCCAGCTCGTCTACGGCGTCCACGTGGCGGGCCGCGATCACGACCGCAAAACCTTGCTCGACCGTCTGTGGCGGGAGGCCCACAACTCGGCCGTGTCCGAGGGCTCCAAAGCCCTGGTCGTAGAGACGGGTGGCCAGGACCCCATCCGCTCCTCGCTTCCACACTTGTCCGAGCACCACGACCTCTGGTGCCTCAAGCGCCTCGGCCCAAGCCCAACATTGGCCGACCCGTGGACATCCTCACCCCCACCTTGCTCATTCTTCCTAGACCCCCGCGATTTCTAAACTCCGGGGGAGGCGTGTGTGTCCCCTGCTTTTGTGCCTTCGGTACACATCATCCCGAGCTTCTTTTTGACCCAAGCTTCCGTCATTTGTACATCCACACCAAAGGTATATATTTGTGTATACTTAAGTCCCTGTGGTCCTCCTCCCGTCCCTTTCTCACATGCGGTGGTTTGATAATTGGCAAAATCATAGCTCCCAACTCGCGAATTCTTCCTCTCGTCGGGGATTCCGAACATGGAGTCTCTCCACCTCCCTCGACCTACAATATCGATTGTTGTGTCTACATGTCATGTGTACATCCCATACCTAATGCATCTTTTATGTGTACATGCCCCCAAGGTACTCGTGTGCCAACAACAATCTCAATCTCATAACTGTAAGATCGGATTGTCCATTGTCCTGAAGAGTTAATAATTTGAATCAACTTGTTTATTAATGTAAAAAAGAACTTGGCTCAGGACTTGGCCACATGGAAATGTGTTATATGCATTACAATGTACATTCATACACTTACATGAGAACAACGAATTTAAGGATGGATGCATTGACACACTGGACACATTGTTTGGTATGATAATGCTTCATTGTGGAATCCCATTGCAATTTTGAAAAAAGCTTGTTTAGGTGAGCGTCTATCCCTATCATCCTCACATTTCACATGGCAAAAATTGGCATTGCAATGATCAAATTTGAGTCATAGACTCATTATACTATTGGGATAAAAAAATCAATTGGTGCATTAACTTAGGAAGTTCTTTCCATGGCATGCTGAATATGACTCATCATATTATTAGTACCAATGAATCTATTGGTGCTTTCCTTCGGAAGTTCTGTCACTTGCACTCTCAACATGTGATGTTCGAAAAGAAAAACTATACAAGCAAAATAGGTAGTTCTTGTTTGAAGCCACTTCCTTTTTGTCTCTCCACACACACACACACACACGTGCGATGTTCGAAAAGAAAAACTATACAAACAAAATAGGTGGTTAAGATGGCAAGTTAAAAAACCCACCAAAGTATAAATCAAATGGTGCTTTCCTTTTTTATCCCTCACCCACATGTTTAGCTCGGAAGACAAACAAAACTAGTAAACCTAGTCATGGTTTATTATGGAATCTCTCTTTCTCTACCTACATGATACACAATGTAGAATGAATTGATGTCAGGTTTGAAAGCGAAAGCTGTACAAACATGAGGGGTTAAGGTCCATTTTGTTTATTGAATGAGAAAAAGGATACCGACCAATGTCACCCCAAAGCTAGTGATGTCGGGTTTGAAAGCAAAAGCCATACAAACATGGGGGCTTAAGGTCCATTTTGTTTCGCGAGTGACAAAAAGGCCACCGACCAATAACACTCCAAAGCTACTTTTGAATCAAGGGCTTACCCTATGCATCATGGAATAACTCATGATTAAATCCTATAAATTCATTTCACTATTATGTCTCCTCAATCTCCATCATCTCCATATGTACTAATTGGATTATTTGAAAGCTTTTGAGTTGTGAGGCTTCTATCCAACTATGCCATTTTATTTTCATTGTCGTCCTTATGTGTAGCCATTCCTATTCTAACCATGAGTTGAATTAACAGTGAGCTAACCATGAGTTGGTTGTTGATTGTTCTTGCCAATCATTATATATAGAAAATGAAAAGACAAAGTAGATAGAGAAGAATAATATGCACACTTGGTTTTCAAAATAGAGAGAGGAAGACCCATACAACAAAACACAAAGAGATAACATTAAAATGCAAGTGGACAACAATTTTATAAGAAATCTCAATTGCATTTTGATGTCTTATTCGACCCATTGAAATGTCCATTGGAAGCGACCAAGAATCGAGAATCAAGTTATTCAATTAATATAAACAATGCTTCTTGCAATCTCAATAAATGAATATTCATGCATTGACCATTTCGACTAAGGTTTCCTCTATGGTGAATGCAACACTCTATCAAGCTTTAGCAGAAAACATTTCAAGGCATCAATTTGTAATATTCATTTTTTCCCATGTAACTCGAACACCGATATTCTCAATGCACCATCCTAATATACCATGAATCCATCATACCCCAAGATAGATATCTTTTTAATGTCCACGGGAAATCAGTCATAATCAATAAGATGGGTGAAGTTCTTTGCAAATGCCGAATTTGGGTTCTCTCAATTTTATGATCCCATGGGTTTTACTCCAGAATTGAATAATCCACGTGATTAGAGATGGCCATACCCACTTTAGAAGAGAGGGAGGGAGCATCAATATGGAATGAACATAAATCATAAAAACCAATTTGCATATTGAAGGGGTGACATTAAACTTCTGTGAACGAAAACTTAATACAAAACCCATTTTTAAAAAAAGAAATTTTTCCATAGAACATTTGTAATCAAAGACCATATTATTTTATTTCTCTATGCAAGTTATGTTCATGTGCGTAAATACTTTATTACTGTAAACATAGACAAAATGTCATTTTCAATGGCAACCATAATACACAATGTTTATTCCGTTGTCAAGATATAATAAATGTCACATTCTCAACAATCAACAAATTGTGTACAATCAATTTTATTAGCAACATAATTTAACTTTTATGATTAAATAGAACAATAACTATATGTAGCACATCTATTACTAGAGACTTAGAAGTTAGGAGACCTCTAGGAACACATCCCTCCTTCACTCGACACATACATACACACAACAAAGATAAACCCCAGAAAAAAACAAGTTAAAAAAAACGTGAAAAGGGAAAAGGGGAAATCAGAAATAGGGAAAGGGAACATATGAACATAGAAAGCACGTTAAGGTTTATGCCACAAAAGGTAGGAACTTGAACAAACTCTCCTCACCCGAAATATTAACAATAAGTCTAGGTTATCAAATTAGGTTGTAAGGATCATAGACAAATTATTGAAGAAATCGGGGAGAACAAATACTACAAAAGAAAGAAGAAATAAACGATCCGATGCAACAAGTGTATAGAAATATAGTGGAGGATCAAACATAGAGAGAGAGAGAGAGAGAACACTGCCTCACATCATATTCTTCATCGATTTATTCTTGTCAAACCAATGAGTGTTTGAATCTATTGTTTCGGAGAAGGATATAAGACGCTACATTTCTACATCTTTTGATATTGGCTTTACATAAATACAAAAAAGTACCTCTTAACTTTGTTTATCTTTGAAGGAACAAGGGAAGGAAAATTTTGACAGTATATCTTGGAATGTCTACATCTCCAAGATTGATCCGAGAATTTTTTGTTTTCTCTCTTATTGCGTAAGAATTGCTTTTATCTTGTTTTGATATTACATCATGTATAGAGGAGATGAACATAGAAAAGAATGATGCAAAAGAATGTCTTGATGAGGATGTGCATGAAATGGAAGTCAATGCTAAGGTAGTTTTGTGATCTTTCGACATATTCTAAGATAATGTAGTTAATTGTGAATTGTAACCAACATGTATAAAGTTCATCTGGAACCAACCTGCTAGTAGTAGAATATGTTTGAGCTACCACCCCACTCGTTTTTCTATCATTACAATTTACTACCAAGAAGGTAGTGTTGATCAACAAGTTTATGTTTTAGTCTACCATCAATTATATGTTCACTACCCCGAAACAATGAGGTTGGACCCACATTGTTACCAATCCTCTTCGTGAACTTATAGGTGCTCAACCATCTTGGTTGTTTTCATGTCATAAATATCTTTAAAAGATACCAAAAACTTATATATACTACAATCTACCATAATGATCATGTTCTCGCAAAAGTTATAAGGAGATTTGAACCCTTGACCTCCATCATAAATATTAAAGTTTTGACCAACAAGTTAATATTTACAACTAATAATAACTATTATAACAAATGGAGCTGGCAAATCATCATGGGGCTCATCACATGATCAACTCTGGGCATTGCCATTTGTCATTGGTTGTCTTCTCCACGATTCAAAGGATCATTAACCAATCAAGAGTTTCTATTCCCCTCCCTCCAAAAAGCATAAAGTTATCTAATGCATTTAAAAAAATATTAGCGCAAATCAATGAAGTCATACATTTGTTGTTGACGTGTAAAAAAAATTGTCGGTACAGAACCTTGCGATATGAGATAGATATAGAACCAAACCTT
The DNA here is from genome assembly GCF_043228905.1 of Azolla caroliniana. Lineage (NCBI taxonomy): Eukaryota > Viridiplantae > Streptophyta > Polypodiopsida > Salviniales > Salviniaceae > Azolla > Azolla caroliniana. The sequence continues at coordinate 2,182,967 of NW_028230445.1, forward strand.
TTAAAAAAAAATCTATATTGTGGTGTTACCATGATCGACCTAATTGACCTACATTTGTGCCACCTTTAGTAGCTTCCTGAAGATTAGCAAGCACACCAAACTTAGTTCGCAGTCAAACCAACCCAAACAAGTATCTCTATATGAGCTATAAATTAAGCATGAAGGAATAAACGAGACAGACAATTTCCGATCCTCTCTATGTGCATAAATATACGCTTTTTTGCAATTTCGAAGCAAAAATCGAGAAAAAAAGTATGGAAAATAAAAAACATGTAAAAAATATGCGCCTCAAAAAAAGGGGAGGGGACAAAAAAGAAAAAACATGTAAAAATTAGATGCCTCTTTCTCTATAAAGAAAAGGGAAGAAAAAGGAAAGAGGCCTTATTTCAGAATCCCTCATTTTGTAGTTAGGGAGTGTACCATTAGGATTTTTTGTTTCCTCTTCTTCACTTCTTAGTTCTTCTTTCTTCTTCTTCTTATCAACATACTTGAGGTTTTTGGGGATGTTACCTCTTCTTCGTGAGTATTTAGGGTTCATCATCATCTTCTCAAGACTTGTACCATTGTTTACCTTGAATCCTACGTTAATGTTATCATCTTTCATTCACGTTGACTACTTCGTTCACAATGACTCCTAAGCTTCATTTGTGTTGTCGCATACATTCACGTTGATTCCATTGTTCATGTCAACTCCTTTGTTCGTGCCATCCGCTATGTTCACATTATTGCCTATGTTCGTGTTGTTGCCACGCAAGGAGAAAAACGAAGGGGTCAAAAGAATATTCTCACTTGGCGAACATTCTCCTTGGTGCAGGTCCCCATGGTCCTGCTTGAGTAGCACACATACTCATGTTTTTACGCAACACTAATGCATCATCACCAATAGCATGTTAGCATGAAACTCATGTAGTGATTGTGTATAGATGTGAGGTGGCAAAAATGCATATGTCCTATCTCTACCCTGATAGGTGGCTCCACCCTAATGGAGATTGATATTGGATGCCATCGAGGGCCCTTGATGGAAGCTAAAAGCTATGATGCCTAGCAAATCATCTATGTCTATATTGTAGTGGCTCAAGAAGAAAACAATCAATTGTCCTCATCAGCCTAGACTTCAAGCTAACTTAGTGCTAGTGGTGAGCTTGATCCCGATTCGCCAATGATATCTAGCATCCTCATTGTGTTGCACCATCAAATAGGTTTGAAGTTCTTCGCCAACAACATGAACTATCCAATCACTATATGATTAGGTTCTCTAGTTATTGATGAACCATTCTGGTTCAACATTGTCTGAATGAATGCAACAAGTCTATAGCTAGAATTACAATTAAATAAAAATATTAATAAGGAATTTAGGTATTTAGGAAAGTATTAATTGGATAAAAATTAAGAAATAATAGCACTAATAACAATAAGGTGTAGTTCAAATGCAATGGGTTTTGCATGTGAACGAAAAGGGCAAGGGTTCTATTTTGGAAAAATAAACAATAAGGTGAAATTTTACTTACGCCCATTTTGGGTGCCAAATTATTTTCTTTTGGAGTATTGTGGAGAAGGGAGCTTTTCTTCTTGGAGGTTAAAATTTAGGGAAAGAACAACAAAAGGCGACATGGTCATTGGTTGTGAGTTGACTGAAACTCAAGGATTTTTCCTAAATCTATCCTAGCATTCTTAACTATAATTATTTGTCTTTTTCGTTCATCATGTTAAAAGGGTTTATTTATGGTAAAATTTAGAGTTAATGTTTAAATGATGTCTTTCCATCAAACAAATTTTAGATTGTAAAAAACTATAACCGCTTAATCATAATCTAGAAGTACTTGGTCCCAACTAAATGTGGGGTCAAGCCCCATGAGGAACATAGTTGAAGGGCATGTAGAAGGAACTCTTATCAATGAATTGATGAAGATGGTTTGTGACCTCTATCCCCAAGCAATGAGAGATGATAGAAGTTTTCCAATAGATTGATGATTGGGGTTTGTGTGATGATGTATATTGTGTGATGACTTGAACCATTAAAGAAGAAACTACAAAGACCTCGAAGAAGCCCTATGCTGCCATATCGTATACTTTATTAGAAACTAAATTCATTTAGTTGGGACAAGACAATTCCTTGATACAAACTTTGGTCCAAGGGATTCAAATTGAGAAAGATGCGAGAAGCCAAACCTATCATGGAGTTGAATTCTGGCCATATGTTCATCTTTTTAGTTTCTTATTTGCTTTGGTATCTTATATAGAGTGTACTTCAATTATGAATCTTTTTGTGTTTGTGGAAAGCTTCTTCAAGAGGAAAGTAGAGGTAAATGATTGACCTTGCCTAAGCAATTTCGTAATGGTCATTAGGAGCACGAGGGTGGTGTGAATCCGGTTATTTGTGAGGGAGGCTACCAAAAGTAGCATCAAGGAAATGACGAAGATATTTGTTGCTAGTTGACTACTGAATACGATAACCATATGTGATCATGAAAAAAGATTGCTTGTTTCTTGTAGCAAATATCCCTTGTGGTTTCAAGTTCCATACCACGTACACGTAATATACTCGAATGCATTGGCAAACATTCTTTTTCATACGAATGCAAACAAATTCATATGGTATCAAAACATTCTTATGTTTTTTTTTTTACACTTTTTACCTTAAAAAGAATTACCTTATAATAAATAATGAATACAAAAGTATGGTATTTACCATACTTGTAGGGTGTTTACCATACTCAAATGATTGAAACATTCTCGAATGCGAATGCACGTATTGTACGTGTGGTTCATACTATGGAACTTTCAACCTTGATGGTCATTGAGTAAGAGAAAAGTAAGAGACCATGTGTATATTTTGCAATCATTGACCTTTAGAAAAGAAACAATTACAATTTGTATTAGGAACAAAGAAACATGAGAAATCATTTGATGATATCCTAAAGCCACAAAAAACAACTCATCTTCCCAAAAACAAAACCCAAATGCAATAGCATTGTGTTAGGACTCAAGAGTTTATAACAAGATTGAACCTCTCTCTTTTGGCACTCATTATCCATTGTATCATATGACAAATGCCTTGTCATGTATAGATAGGTGCACGAAATAAAACCAAGCATAGAAGAACAAGTTGTAAAAATCAGTACAACGATAAACAAATGGACAACTAATTTGTTTTTATAGGACCCCCAATGCCCACTATAAAAACCAAACTAGTTCTTATAGTTCCCAAGCCTAACCCTTATAAAAGAATTTTCAATCTTATAAGAGTTTGATCTTCTAAGGACTTGTTTGGGCCTAACTAACCGTAATAACAATTGTCATATTCCATGAAGGATGGCCAAGGATGGCCAAGGATGGCTTTGAATAAATGGATATTAAATTATTTACATGCTATAAATTATTGTTGCATCGACCAGGATGCTACCAATGGGAACCTATTGAAAAGAGTCAGGTATGACCTAACCATGTGATGTGGACAGGGAAAATTAATTGTTTACATGGGAGGGAAATTCCAATGGAGATATTTCCTTTGAGGTTCCAATGATAACGTTGTGATAAAAATGGGAAGACATCAAAAGCAGTAAAGAAAACTCTTTACTCCCGAAGCATGGACGCATGTGCATGGTTTCACATTACTCGAGGGAGTGAGCGAAAAGAGAGTGTGCATAGCCATTGCACGTCGAAGCACGTCCTAGACAAAAGGTGGTGATCCCAAGGAACAAAAAAAGACTTGTATAAGCTCCCCTCTCCTTTGTGTGCATAATATTGAAGATTCATGAAGACCTACTCATCATCATCAACAACAATAACCAAGCACACCAAGATGATCCAAAAATTAATGATAACTCTATGTGTCCTCTTCACTCTCATGCTCTTGTACCAATGGCCCCGAAGAAGAATCGGAGACAATTCTCACAATGAGCACCACATGCCGCCCATTTCGACCTTGTCGGCAGTAACATCACCAGCTTCCGGTCATGATATGTCCATGGCGGCCACGGCAGTGGCGAAAGACGCAACTAAAACCGCTCCTTTCATAACATCGACGGACGGTGAGCTCCACGACTTCGTGTCATTGGCCCGTTTCACACTACGTCCACGCTACAACCGTCACCAGGTGTCTCCTGACCGAATACTCGCCGACACATGGACGTCCGGCCGCCCATCCGTGCAAATCCTCCGAGATGGCCTTGTCAACAATAATGCCAACCATAATGCCAACCTCCCATTTTTGCTAGTCACTGGCGAGCGGGCCTCGCCATGCAAATCGCGTACCGGGGCACACTTGCTGCTCCAATCTTACAAAAACAAGGTGGATTATTGTAGCTTACATGGCTGCAAGGTATGGTATATGCTGGAGACATGGGAGGAGGGTTTCACGGGTGTGTGGGCGCGGTACCCCGCATTGCTCCGCCTCATGCAATCCCTACCGTCCGTCCCATGGTTCATGTGGATGGATGCTGATGCCATTTTCACAGATTTCAACTTCACCATCCCCTTCAAACAATATGAAGAGTGGAATAAGAACTTCATTGCACATGGCTTCCACCACTTGGTAGGTCCAACATGACATCTAATATAACTTGATCTGATATATGTACTACAGTGAATATAGTATAATGATAGGGCTAAGTAAGGTGTGGTTGTTAACCTCTTTTAGATGGAAACACAATAATTATGCCCTTTATTAACAAATCTTGACATGTGTTGCCACTTAGGGGCCAGTGGAGCATTAAGTATAATGAGTAAAATTTCCCTGTCTTCTTCTCTTTTTGTAGCTGTATGGCAAGAAGGGGAATTGGTTCGGGCTTAACGCGGGCATTTTCCTCATCCGGAATTGCGAGTGGTCGTACGAGTTCTTGAAGATGTGGCGCGTCCTCGGGACACCGGAGATGCGGACGGAGGCGCGCCGCGCGTTCAACCATGACATTATAAACCGTCCGCCATCATTGCGAGCCGATGACCAGAGTGCGCTAGTATACCTCCTCCGCAAGACGCGGAACGTGACGGAAACGCGTGTCCACATGGAGGCGGCATATTACCTCCATGGCTACTGGCAATACATGGTGGATCGGTATGAGGAGATGGTGGCCAAAGGTCGCGAAGAGAGCCGAGACGATGAGCAATGGCCCTTTACCACCCATTTTTGTGGATGCAGTTTTTGCACAGCCGCGAACACTCCGTCTTTCAATGCTCGATGCCACATTGGATTCCGTCGGGCCTATAATTTCGGCAATAACCAATTCTTAAAGGCGATAGGCGTCCGACTCTATCATCCAAACTTCAATACCTCCTTGCTCGTTCCTCTTCCGGAAAGTTCCGCCGGTGCCGCCACCATCTCCTCCTCCTCCTCTTCGTCTTTCATCCTCTAGTTGTCTTAACAATGTTTTGTGTTTCTCAAGTAGTGAACTAGAGACAACACTCATTTGACATTGCACTTATACATTGTATAGGAGGGGGGGAGGGGGCAGTTGGTGGCCTTCCTCTCCACAATATTATTTCAAAACATTTGGCCTTCTTTCCTTTTTGTATAGGCCATGGATGCTTGGCATGCATTGTGGTATAAAAATATGAATTGTAGTCAGTCTCTAGCATCCCATTTCACTTCTTTTGACCGTTGAGTTGTCATTACTTAGTGAGGAAATTTGGGCCTAAATGGAAAAACAAATGTGAAGGCCAAACTTAGAACTTTAGGCTAGGACTAGAGTCAAGCACGCCCACTTCTGTCTATGGACTCAATGAAGACCAAACTTGGAACTTTAGGCTAGGACTAGATTCAAGCACACCAACTTCTAGGTTCTAGCTTGAAGTTCCGAATTTGTGTTGAGTCGGAGTTAGGGGGGCTTCCATCTAACCCATTTATGGGTCCTAACCTAAAGTTATGAGTTCATTAATCTACATCAAGCAAATAGACACATGCCCCTCTCTATTGTAACTCTTAACTCAATAAACAAAACAAACAAAAAGTAGATAGTTTCCAATCTCCTTTGTAGAAAAAATGTATGCATTTGTGAGTCTACCAAGCTCTAAACTCCTTCATGTCTTAGAAAGATGGAAATTTAGTCATGTGTAGAATCTAGATCATTATAAACTAAAGGATATCAATCCTCCTAAGGTTCTCAACATGGAGTCTAATTCAAAGGGGTCATTGATCGTGTCCACCCACATGAATACAAGGTGGTCTGGACTATGGTTTTCATCAGTGTGGTTGATTTTTTTTAACGTTTACTCTATGTAGAAGTTTCATAGATTTCTTCATTCCATACCCAAATTATAAATGGGAAAAACTCCAAAATACCCCAAAGTTTTTCTTTATATGCTCAAAATACTCGGATGCCAAGCGACCTTTCACAGTCTTAAACAATTGAGTAACTAAGGCTTTCGCTAAAACGTTCAAAATTTTGATCCATGATAGATCATAGTTATCTCAGAATTAGCCAATCGAACTCCACCCCTAACTTCACACTCAAGTGAACCACAGAATCCACCTACTCATTGACATGATGTTGCATTGTACTACTAATAAGATATGCAAACGATGCGTTCATCCTATTTGATCCTTCTAATTTCCATAAGCAATGCTTGTGTATTGCATGTAAAAGCCCTTTTTCCTTTCAAATCTATAAGCCTGGCATATATCGCTCATTCACTTCCTTACAGATATTATAATCATGTCGTACGAACTACTTTGGGATTGCCTGTGTTCAACAATCAATAGGGTTCAATATATTATTACAAGGTTTATATTGTGAACCACCCTTCACAAAGACATTAGATTGGCTAGTAAAACTTCTTCATCCATCATTGCGACCTTTCCCCCCTATAGTTTCTCGAGGATTATTTGCATCCCATATTGAGGTTGAATTGTTATGACCGACAATGGTGCATGCTTGTAGCCCGGTGAAAGAGAGAATCGGAATCTCTGGAGCATCATTCCTAGAGCTGCCCGAGCCTCTAGCAATGCAAAACTTTGCCCGAGACACGTTCGTGGGCCCATCGAGAAAGGAAAATAAGCGGAAGGTGTTGTGGAAGCATTGCTGATACCATCGGCAAAACGTTGTGGATTGAACTCAGATGCATCCGAACCCCAGAATGCTGGATCGTGATGGATGCTTACGACAGGGATGAAAAGCATCGTTTTACTGGGTACCACAATCTTCCCTAGTTTCATCTTCTTTACGGTTTGCCTCATTATCAAAGGGGCAGGTGGATACATCCTCAATGCTTCATTGATCACCATGCCTGCCTGAAATGAAACAAACAACAAAACCCATGAGTCATGCACTGAAGAGCAGTGAACATCCTTGTCTATTTATACATCTAAAGGAACCAAATTTTCAGGATTAATAATCAGATAGGGACTTATGTTTCTGAAATATCATATATCTCTCGAATCACGGCTAAACCATTGCAGGTTATCAAGCATAATCATAAAGTAAGCATTCCTCATTTCCTTCTCTTCCAATTCTTCTTCTTGATTGTCTTCAATCTTTCTATGTATAGAAGGGTTAGTCACCAATTGAAGACGGAGGAATACAAATTTTAAATATCCACATGGGACCCAATATGACCCATGGAAACAACCATCGGTACAAATAATTCTTCATTAAAATGATAGAACTAAAAAAGAAAATTCGTAAATGCTGAAAATGGAAAACTATGCTAGTTGCTGAATTTCATTGTTTTGATCTTCCATAAGCCACACAGTTCTGTAGTTAAGTAGACAAGCAAAGAGCCTGCATAGTGTCATAAATGATGGCTCCATCCTCATTTGGAGTTCTTGATTGCTAGTACAGCCTTGTGGGAATTCTTGACATTCATGCCTAATTGTCCTCATATGTGAGGGAGGCTCTATAAATAGACAAGATCTTCTGTTTCTCGTACATTGAGGTGCCCTAGGTCACATATCCTCCCTTTTTCTGCTCAATATTTATCCAAACCCTAGCTTCTATTTTTTGATGTGTGGGGTGTATGCACATGTTTCGATAATATAAGGTTGGGTATCAGACCAGGCACCTCAGTGACTTCCCAATACTATTGAGTTTTAATGCAGCTAAAATAGATAGATGTTGTGTTATTCTTCGTTTCATGTGGAAGGGCTTCCAATGTGGCTGATTTATATGACCTAAGAGAGAAGAATGGAGAGAAATACTTATTTTATGATTATAAACCAAGGATATATCTGATATTTCAGAAACTGAAGAGCATTTTTCAATATAAAACCCAATTTGTAGGAAATTATAATTGAGGACATATCTCTCATGTCGAATAAGAGCATAAATGGTATTTGAAAATACATGAAGAGCAATTCCATACTCTAAACTCTACGATAATAACATTTGAAGGGTGTTTTTGAGTCCATTTTCTCTATAAAAAAGTCATGCAAAACATCACAAAACAATAACCAGATCAGACTCAAAAAAACGCAACTTACAAGTTTTAGTTTGTGAAAAGACTCATAAGATGAAGATTCGTCGCATGCTTGGATTGCTTCCTCACGGGTTCTTTCTTGCCATTCGGGGTTCACGGCAAGAAGCATGGTTATCCAAGTAAGCAAGGTTGCAGTAGTCTCATACCCGGCAAGGTAAAACATCTTGCAATTGTCCACTATCTCTTGAGTGGTCAAGCTCAGATTTTTTTGTGACCCTGAGAGCTCCTTCCGGTTTGCGGCAAGCAAAATTCCAAGCAAATCATTGGTGGCATCTCCATGAGTCCTGATAATTTCTCGGAGTTTTGTTTGTATCTCCTTCTGAAGCCTCCATAAACGTCGGTTGTGAGATGTGGGCACAAATCTAGAGCAACAAAAATTTATATCACTTTTTTCTAATGATAAGAAAGTCACTATGCTTTCACATGACTTAAATCCAACAAGAACTATGGTATCAAATAAGCATCTAAAGATCAAGTCATAACCTTGATCCAGGAATATTAAAGGAGTGTCCGAACTCAGCAAGAAGAGATAGTTGCTCATGTTGTATCTCAAACACACGTTTTCCTTCTTTATAATTGCTACCGAATGCAGTTTTAGCTATGATATCAGCCGTAAGAACCTTGAATTCTTCACTTATATCCAGCTCGATGCTCTGTTTACCATTCAATTGTTTTTCCCACTTGTCTAACATTTCGTTGATACAAGATACCATGGTTGGAGTCATGACCTAAATTTACCAAAACATTGCTCAAAGCAACAATCCTAAACAGCTCAAAAACAGAAGGTAGAAAGAGAATAGCCACAGCAAATCTCTTACCTTTATTTTCTCGAGAAAAAATGCAGGAGAAACGATCCGACGGTGTTGAGCCCATCTTTCCCCATTTAATGATGCTATGGATCCACCTATTAGAGCTTTTGCTTCCGGATTCAAATCAATCAATGTGAAGTGGCCGAACTTGTTCGAGAGAATTTCTTTGACCATTTCAGGATTAGGGACAGTGAGAATGGCTCTAGGACCAAGCCAAAATACAAAAGGGTCACCTACAAAGTCAATATCAATGTCAGAGAGATCCAACGTATAAAGCATTTCATAGATTGTTCTAGATTGTCTGCAAGCCCTATATATACCAGTTAACCCTAAGTCTGTGTGCAAACCATAGTTATCTAGATTGTTACCATTCACAAGCTAATGAGTCTGTCTGTTGCCTAATTTCCTGTATGCTGTCCATGGAATGTTAGATGATCTTGACCTTTATAGCTGACTGGACGAAACTTAGCCCGATATATAGCAATTAATCATAGATCTTGTCACAACAATACTATTTGGATTCTATTGGCTGACCAGACAGGATGTTGGTTAACCCTAGGTATATCTCCATACCTTAGGTAACAAGATTAGCATAGGCACATAATCATTCCTATAACCAGGAGCTAATCTTAGGTCTATGTCCATATAATGGATAACCCAATTGTGACTGATCATGTAGGTTATATCTAGCTGGCCTTGTATTGGATTAATCATAGATCTTGTCAGAACAATACTATTTGGATTGTATTGGCCGACCAGACAGGATGTTGGTTAACCCTATAAATAAGAGCTAATCCTAGTTCTATGTCCATACAATGGATAGTTCCCAATTGTGACCGATCATGTAGGTTATATCAAGCTACCCTTATATATTTACTAATAGAGAATGAGAATGCTTGATAATATTGAATTATGCAATGATGAAATTGGATGGAGTTAGGGGATTACCATGGATATTCTTCCAGTGGTGATAGTGTGGCAAGACGTAGGAGGCGACATGGTCAGCCTGATGGGCAGCCGGGAAGGGAAGAGGTTTCGAACGGACATCGGCTGTGATCCGTCCGATCTCTGGCACGCTCCCAACAAGTGGACTGTAAGGAATATATGGCACGCCTTGCTTCCAAAAATGTCTACAGGTCATGTAAGGATCCCATACCACATTTTTCACAATCTTCCCTATTTTAGATATAACCACCAACAGCACTGCTAAAGCTACGACAACAGATGTATCGATCTCCATAGAGTGATAAGAAGTAGATCGAGTAGTTCCGATATGTGTTGTTACTCTGTTCTGAGGAGAGAGAAACCTTTCCAACCCCTGTTTCTTCAATCTGCGATGTATTCTTCTTGCTAAAGCACGGCCAGCAGAGGAAATGCCCTGTTTCCAATGAATGGACTTCCAATGTGATATTCTCGAAAGCAAAGCAAAACAATTGCTTACATTTAGTGTGAAAAAGAACCATCTAAATCATTGATGAATATGAATCTACAGTATACTAATGATTTACCAAATCTTTTTTTCCCAATTGTGAGTATAGATGGCCAAGTCCCAACCATGAATATGTATTGAGAAACAATTGACCAAGTTCCGAGTATGTGTATGGAGACAATTCAAGGGCATCCGCATAACCACAATCTACACTTGGACGATAAATTTTTTTATTTCTATGACCTCAAAGAGATGATCTATTATTGTTCATGAAATGTCAGGCAAATCTATAGTTGGGGGTATTTCTTCCGAAATTATCAAATGTTTGTATTGTCATGTTTTTCTTATAGAAAAATGTCTACTTATAGAAATGTCCCCATACATTTTTATAAGTACAATGGTGTCCCATCATATGCAATCATTGCCTTGTCAAAGTGTAATCATGTTTAAACAACACTTTTCATTGTTGTAAGTTGTAAGTTGTAACTTGTGACAAAACCCTCAAGAGCATATATCAAAATCTTCAAATTAATAAAGCATCATAAATTGTATACAATTATGGGGGTAAATTGTATAGCCAACATTACGTTATTAATTTCAAAATATTACGCAATTATGGGGGTAAGTTGTATAGCCAACATTACGTTATTAATTTCAAAATATTACGCCATATCCTTAGAGCTACAAAAAAATTTGATTGCTGCCATATCCTTAGAGCCACAAAGATTGCTTTCACTACTAACAAAGAAATATAGAACTCAACCATCCACAACATAAAAATGTTTGTTTTGTAGGCTTATCCAAGTGAAGTTGTTATAAAAATTTAAATGGTTTGCAAATGAAAAAACAATTTCCATTATGGACAAACATAAGTGGCTTGAGGATTGGGACCAATTTTGGGCTTATAGCAATCTAATGTTGGCCATGGGCAAGTATACATTTGAAATGTGCTAAAGTAAGGTTGTAAAACATGAATAAGAATTAGTAAGAAAAAGTCTATGCGGTAATATCTTCAAGGTTGTAAAACATGAATAAGAATTAGTAAGAAAAAGTCTATGCGGTAATATCTCCAAGGTTTAATTTCTCAAGTTCATTGTTTGCTTCTAAGCCAGCCCCATCCCTTATGTGCCCTTACTCATTCCATATATTGTTTGTTTTGCACTAATAAGGATACACTTTTCCTCAACTTGAGGAACGATATTTCAATTGAGGTGGGATTTTCTTGAGGAAAAAGTATGACGAACATGCCCATTACATTCATTTTGGCTATGTACTTGGTTGATTTCAACTTAGGCAATCTGGCTACACATTGTACGAGCTTTTGTGCCTTCTTGAATCTCTAGTGATGAGCTCATCTCTACCGCTTGCCAACTCACGACAAATTCTCTCACAAGGAGTCTTCCATTTGCAAGTCATATAATCATAAGTCCTCCAAGGTGGAAGCGGCATGCCATTGTTTTTCATTGACAACTTTGTTGCCTCCGCCATGATCGAAATGATTTCCATAAGCTTTCCAAATGATCCGATAAAGGCAGAGGGAAGAGCCTTCAATGTATTAACATAAGAAAGTGTAGGCCTAGCAATTTGAAATTGGCTACGGAAATCGATATCAATGATGAAACGACGATCTAGATGTTTTTCCATGTGCATTGTATCGTCAAAGATGACATCAATATATTGATGTTCCCCTGCGTTATATAATACCAATACATCATAATCAATAATATTTATACAAATTATGCCAGATCTTATTGAGATTTATAAATTTTCAAACTATAATAATGTGTACAAGCTATTAGATAATTTTACATTGCAAAGTTATCTTAGTTTAAATGTATGTACCTCCTGGAATTGATCCAGATTTTGGCCACTTTGAATTGCAAATAGCAGCATCATACCCTGAAATTCTAAGGTGTTGCAAGAGGTTACTATAGATACATTGTTCCCGGAAATGTTGACAAGGTTGGATGCCATCGTGGATTGCCGACACATCATCATCATCATCTACCGAAGAAAGGAAATTTGTAACAAGCAATATTATGTCCTTTTCCACTAATGTAGAGGTGGATAAAATCTCCTGAAAACATGCATTAAAAAGGGATCATAATTTTCACAAACATATTATTGCACTTGCATTCATGTCACAATGTTATGCAACCAAAGTATCTAAAGTTAATTGAAATTAACGAGTGTACCTGAAGAGTCTTTTTAGCCCGATTCGATGGGTTGTGTGTTTGACTTTTGTTAATAGTGTTCTCATCACTAATGGCCATCGAATGCACAAGCCGTATGTCACCATTTGTTTCCATGAAATCACGGACGAGGGCCGAGAACTCAAACTCATGTTTGTTAACATCAACATTCAAGGGCATAAATTGGGTTGAAGCATTGTGTATCAAGGCTGCCAATTGTTTAGACTCACCGGCAACAAGACTACCCTTCTCATTACATGGTTTTGCTACCATTGTCCTGGATTGACTTATGGGTAAATGAGTACCTATTGGGATCGGGTGCAATGCAGTTTTTGGTTCATATTCCAAGGAAAGCAATTCCACGCCATTGTTTACTCGTTGAAGAACAGTATTAACATTCATTTGTCGATGATGGACATGATGAGCATGAGTCGGTTTAGTTGTGCGGAGGCTGGCATGGCATGGCTCGTGATGATTCATCATAATGCGGTGGTGCCCGGGCGTGGGGCTGCTGCTTGGCTGCAAATTGCTCGGCTTGAAAGTCTGCATGATTATGTTGAGGTTTTGTTGGTTGTGTACTTGATATTAGGTGTAACTGGAGAACAATTATACTTGGATCTGAAACTCTAGTGTGATCATAACAAGAAAGATAATCATAATTAGAATTCGACATTTGGACCAAAGGAATCAAATATCTATATATATCTAATAGCATGAACACCACACATGTGCAAATATATGATCAAGTATATGTGTGTATGGAATAAATATATGGTATGGTATGCATACATACATACATGCATGTACATGCATGCATACCATACCATATATTTATACCATACACACATATACTTGATCATAAACCTAGGATCATATGATTCTTGCACAGAGCACAAGCATCGCATATATGTATAAAAGGACGATATAATGATAATAATGATGTGCAAGCATTAAAGACAAAACATTCTTATAAGACCATCAGCTTAATCTAAGGTAAATAATGAACATATGATGACCAACATAGTTATAAAAAGGCCCACCTGTTGATCAGGAGAAGAAGATTAGCCTTCGGCTTTAACACAGGGTTAATTGCATTAATCCATTCATCAAAAAACTAATTAAAAGGCTTCATATTATTTTGTACGTAGATCATTCTGGTCGCCCTCTCTCTCTCTCTCTCTCTTTCTGTCTTGCTCTGTAGTTAACTTGGAGGATGGGTTTGCTAATTTCTCCTTTTATTAATAAATGGAGGACATTTCCATAAATAATCTAAAAGTGGAGACTATATCTTTAGTATTTTTCTTACCTTAGGAATCTACCAATCGCCTGTGAAAGAATATCCTCCTTCGACGGAATATACTACTCATCATATCTATGGTCTCTCTCTCTCTCTTTTTATCTACGGCCCATATATCTTCCTTTTATCATCGATTTTGCCCGCCATCTCAATGTTCGATGGGTGATCCCTTTTATTTATCAGGGACCTTATGTCCATCATCGTCGACCATGTCTTGTGTCTCGTGCTCATTCAGCGTTTTAATCTTATAAGGTAAAAATTTCTTATCGACAAGTGTAAAAGAATAAGAAATTTGTAGCTTATACCATCATTCGACTTACCACGATCGGGTTCATTCCTACCATTTATGCTTAGGGCATTTTATCATCCCTTAATTAAGTTTGTTCACACGCAAATCGCCATGATCATGCATCCATTTCTTCCTTGTTGTGGGGTAACCATTGAATTAATCCATTTAATATGCTTGGAATGAGTACATGCATCAATTGCATACATGACTTGACTAGGAGAAATCATAAAAGAAATTGTTTTCGTCTATAAACATGGGCTTCTAGAGCTATTTATGGAGAGCTACTCGGAAAGTGAAAACAAAAAGAAGAAATATGAACATGTTTGTATGTTTCCTATTGTGTTCCATGAATTACTAGACCAACCAGCTTGGTGCGTTGGTATTGCTTCAACCTTTGGTGGCAAAGTTGATCTAGTCTTGAAAGTTTTATAAAACATTGTATTTAGTGTATTTGAAAACATTTTTGCCCCTAATCTTGAAACCTATCCTTTTGTAGAATTTCATAATTGTTGATGACCTTTCTCTATTGTTGGCACGAGTTTGGGTATGTACACTAAGCTTGCTTAACAGGGAATCTCCCAATCATTGGGTCCTACAAACAACCTTTGTATATTGTTAAGGAATGGTCAAAGGCCATCTCAACAGGTTGCATGCTTTGCTTGGCGTTTGCAATGACCTAAGGAGAAGAGAACCATTGCCTATGGTGTTGACCCAACAACACTAACAAACACAACGTGTCGAGAATCAAGATGCTTGAAAGTTTGTTGGGTTAAAATTATCCAAGAATCTTCCCACTCTCCATATAACTCAAGATAGGAGGGTGAAAGTACCTTGAACGATATTCTACCACAAATATCGTAGCTTGAACCTCGTATTTGTAACTTGTATATGTATGTTATGTGTGTGTGTGTGTATGAGGGGCCAATCAGTTTGGTTCGTAGTAACAATCGGCAACAGTTCGGTTCAGTTTGAAGAGGGTCAAAACTGAACCGTTTAAAATTTGAAACCTGAACCGAACCATGAAACCGTCAAACCGAACTGTTAAAACCGCGGTTTCGGTTTTCAACTTAAGTCAAAATTTTATTTTTTTATTTTTAAATTGATAGTATTTCCTTTTTTAAAATTTTTAAAATTTGTAAAATGTTCTTAAAATGTGAGAATAAGGTCTATAAAAATGAAATGATTGTTTAAAAACAAATTTTTTTAAATTTAAAAAATAGATAAAATAAAAACCTTTAAACTGTTTAAACCGCGGTTTCTGATTGAAACCGAACCGGTCTGTTGAAACCGTTAAGCCTTTAAGCCATGGTTTCTGGGTTCGGTCCGGTTCAGGCCGAACCGTTGCCGATTGTTAGTTCGATGACAGGGGAATGAAGACATAATAGGAATAGAAATGGTACTGATCGAAGAAGAGGTCTGAGGGACCCTATCTATCTCATGTTCACTGTATGTAGACAGACATATCTATCTATGACTTTGGGAGGGTAGGGGCGATGGTCTTATTGAGGAGTTCTTCCGTTTTGCTGCCCACAGATCGATTCCGAATCTTCCATCGTGCTCTCTTATCAAAAAGAAAGGTTTCTTCTTCTCCTCCGATCCGTATGGCCACTAATCATGATGCCTCCTCTGCTCCTTCTCAGGTACATCCCCCCCCCCCCAGCGGGAGCTTTTTGTTTCATAATTCATGCTTCTTGATGCAGCAGTCTTGTGTATAGGAAAAACAAAACTAGCAGAATACCCAATCCCCAGCCAATGTTTCGGATATTTACTGGAAACAAAACTTCCCCTCCCCAAGTTTTGTTTCCAAATCTTACTAGAATTACTCTCTTCAAATTCCTGAAATTCGTCTGATTTTATGGATCTGATCAAACTTATTATTACATAGAGGTATCCTGGTGGTTTTTGGAAAGTTTAGGGGTATTCTTGTTGAAGTGTCCAACAAATTAGGAGTATTTTGGGTTTTTTCCCCCGTGTGAGTGTGGTATATATATGTGTACTTTTAAATATGCAGACATTGTGGGGTTTAAGGAAGTCAACTGCATTCTCAATCCCTTGTTAGAGTTGGGAGTTTTCCTTGGAAACTCATCTTGTTGCAGTGTCTAATGTGCTGAGCAAAGTAAAGATTCATTCTTTTTTATCATGCCAAACAATTAGTGAAAGTAAACATGTGGGAAATGATGTGTTTAGCAATTTTTTAGAGTCTAAATAATTTCTTAAGAGTGTGGATGCGAAATTATGCATTTATAAAGAAGTGAATCAAAGGTTTCTAGTGTCTAACATGCCAATTGATAAGTATATGAGTAAAAGCCAAAAGTATTTTAGAGTTCATCATGACAAGTTATGCGTGCCAAAGAGTAAAAGTAATTCTTTTAGAGTCTCACATGTCAAATGAAGTGTGTATTGGAGTGAAAGAAAGTTGTTTTAGGGTCTGACACGTCAACATGAAAGGAAATTATGTTAGTTGTGAACCTTGAACTACATTTGAATTCTTTCCTGCAATGAATGGTATCGTTATATAATTTTCATTAAAACTAGTTACTTTGTTTCTTTTACCAGATTTCCCGCAGATTAGAAAACTTCAAGACAACAATATTCACCCAAATGAGCATTCTTGCTATCAAGCATCAAGCCATAAACCTAGGTCAGGGTTTCCCTAATTTTGATGGCCCTGACTTTGTAAAAAATGCTGCTATTGAAGCAATCAAGGAAGGAAAAAATCAGTACGCAAGAGGATATGGAATTCCTGAGCTAAATGTAGCCATTGCATCTCGGTTTTTCAAAGACACTGGCCTCACTGTGAATCCAGAGACAGAGGTCACTGTAACATCAGGGTGCACAGAAGCCATAGCCTCATCAATGATAGGCTTGGTTAATCCAGGGGATGAGGTCATCTTATTTGCCCCTTTCTATGACTCATATTTAGCAACTCTATCAATGGTGGATGCCAAAGTGAAGACAGTGACATTGCAGCCACCAGATTTTGCGGTTCCAAAGGAAGAACTGGAAAAGGCATTTTCAAACAAAACAAGGGCAATCGTGGTTAACACTCCTCATAACCCAACTGGAAAAGTATTCTCTCGACAAGAGCTCGAATTCATCGCATCACTGTGCAAGAAGCACAATGCTCTAGCATTTACTGATGAGGTTTACCATAGGCTTACATATGAAGCTGAGCACATTTCATTGGCCTCTTTGGAAGGGATGTATGAACGCACGGTTACAATGAATTCACTCGGAAAAACTTTCTCTCTGACAGGGTGGAAGATTGGATGGGCAATTGCACCACCAAACTTAACATGGGGATTACGGCAAGCACATGCATTTCTAACATTTGCAACTGCAACCCCATTTCAGTCGGCTGCTGTGGCTGCCTTAAATGCACCTGAGAGTTTCTATACTGACCTTGTTGCCGATTATACTGCAAAGAAAGATATTCTAGTTAAAGGTCTCACTGAAGTTGGGTTTAGGGTTTTTGAACCAAAAGGTTCGTTTTTTGTCATGGCGGATCATACTCCATTTGGACATGAAAATGACATTGAGTTTTGCAAATACCTGATTGAGGAAGTTGGTGTCGTTGCCATCCCTCCTAGTGTTTTCTATACCAATCCGGATGATGGCAAGAACCTTGTTCGCTTTGCATTTTGCAAAGATGAAGATACTCTGAAGACAGCAGTAGAAAGAATGAAGTTAAAGCTGAAGAAAAAGATATATGTGTCATAGTCATTAAATGTAAATGGCAAAGAATTTTCATGAGTAATAGAAGTTTTGATGTTAATGCTTCTTGAAAGTACATGGGAACAGCCTCAAAACATTTTGATGGATTGATCTTCACTATGTGGATGCTTTACCACATGCCAAAGTTACAGGTGCCAATAAATTTCTGGCTGTTTTGTTGCTAACAGTTATCTGTGATTGAGATTTCAATAAATTGACATCCTGTTCTACAAGTTGTTTTCTGCTATTTCATTTTTCTTTTGATGTTCCACATTGTGATGAAAATTTTATCTCCTTGCCCAATTCACAAGTGTAAGTCCTTATATGAGAAGTGATAACAATTATGTAGGCAACCATTGAAGGATTAGTCGACAATTTATACCTACTTGGAATAATGGTGCCTTTTTTCAAAGGTTATCTCGCCATGTATAGAATGATATATTGGTCATACAAGTATTTGGTTTAACATGCTTTCATATATGCTTCTAAATATTTTGGTATTGTTTATTTGGCACAATTTGATTTAAATTACCCAAAAGCTTCTAGATTGTCAACATAAATTCTAGGTTGTCAATGTGAATTTGAAATTATCTCACAAAAGATTCTAGGTTGTCGATAAGGCTATAGTTTTAGCTTATAATGAAGCCTATAATTTTGCAGCAATGTTGAGGATTTCAAAAATGATGAGTATTTCCTTGAAGATCATGTTGGTGGTTATGATGACCATGACTATTAATTTATTTTCAAGCAAAAATGGCAAGGCTTTGATTTCACAAAACTAACAATCATCACTATCATACTTTAAATAGATTTATGAGGCATAAAACACATCATTTAAGAAACCTATATATTTTGTGGGAATGACACTGCTTAATATGCCATACAACTAAGACATTTGAAGGAACAAGAATATACGCAAGCAATGAGATAGGCAAAAATTCACTTGAATAGTGAGAACACTAAAAAGTGAAATCGATCTAATGGTGTAAGAAGCAATTTTAGTACAACTCTTTTATGCGTTACAAGTATGATCATAATGGATTTAATGAATTAGAGTTATCTTACCTAATTAGATTAGTGGTATTAAATCATCAAACACATGTCAAATAGAGAAAGAAGATTGCACATGTTTAAGTGAGGCGACATATAGGTTGTTGACCAAGAAATTCATTAGACTCGTACACACACCTTGATAATATAACGACATGTCAGCCTTGTTAACTAGATAGAAAGGTAGATAGAGACAGTTTTTATAATCATCCTTAGAGATCAAATATGACCTTGAGATTAAAAGTGAAATATTTTCATGTAGTATGTGAGATCATGTAATGACTATATATTCAAGGATTTTATTTATGAACATTGCAATTGAGGGTGCACATTGTGGCTAGGGGAGTAATGTTTCTAGGATTGATAATTTGTGGAAAACAAACTTGAATATTATGTTAGGCTTCATTTTATCTAAGTGTGATACTCAAACTCACAAGCTTGTTAATGATAAAATACGTATAAGTCAATTAGCATCCTCACATGTGCTTCAATGCCCCATCTTGTATGGAAAAGAATGTGAACTAAGTCATTATATGGAAGCAATGGTGTATATAGCAATCAAAGTGATGAGCTTTAGCATGTATCAAAATAATGTGGTTTCCTCATTTTGAGAAGGAGATAGTTTTGTGGTTTAGTGCAACATATACAATATAATGTGTGGAGCACAAGCCTCCACATCTTTCCTAAGTTGTAATCGTTTACATTATGTATAGAAAAAACCTCATTTATAGAGGAACCTAGTAACACATCATGAAGCCAATGTAATGCAACCCATCATGAAAACCATTTTTCCAAATGTTGCATGCATCCAAAACGCAAATTTTCGTTTTCACATGTCATTTGAACTTGTTTGCTTGTGTCCCATATGATTCTCAATAGTCAAAGTGTGGGTTTTTTAACCTTAAGCATACACTCTACAACTCTTTCCTTAATCATTGATGTCAACAAGGTACCAACAAGGTATTTCTCAAAAACTAATGCTTCATTTCTCATTCACTACATATGCTCTCAAATGCATAATAGGAGCTCTCTTTCCTGCTTATGAGCAATAAGTACCATATTCATTCTATGTATGATTAGAAGAACCTCAAGCCCAAGGTATCTAAAGCATTCTACAAATTTAAGTGGCTCGTTATTATACACAATGCATGGTTTATCCTCATTTTGGGTCTTCACAAGCATAACCTTCATTTGGGAGCTCATGACATGACTTGTTATGAATTCAAAACTTTTCCACCTCAAGCCCAATGTATCTGAAGCTTTCTACGGTTTCAAGTGGCTCATTATTCTACATAATGCAATTAAGTTCTTCAATGCCTTCTTGCTTTATAAACATGTCAAGGACTATTTGCTCCAATTTGATACTACATCAACCAAAGAGAGTTTGTGAGAGTGGGCAACCCTGCTTTACGCCCATAGTGTTAGTTAAATTTTTGAAATTTCAGCTCCAATACTCATACAACATACTATGTTCCATAGTTTTGAGAAATTGCAAACATAAATTCACTTGGTACTTCAAGTTCTTCCATGCATCTCTAGTTATGCTCATGGATCATCACATAAAAAGTTTTCTTTTTAAGTCGAGAAGCAACAAATAGTCTGGATTCATGAACCCCAATAACTAAAATACTTACATGGTTCAATTCGAGTACGAGACTTGGCTTCTTGTTTACCAGTAGGCAACAACGACCATCACATTAGGTTGAAAGGACAATTGATTTGATGGTTCTCATGATAAGGAGTTGCCTTAAATATCGTATTGTCTCGCAACACCATAAAATCCAAAGTGTTGGGACAAGCAAGTTATGTTTTATGTATCATATGTGTTAAATATATACACTGTAACCACATGTCCCAATGGTTTTCGGACAATGTGACCCGAATGGTGCAAAAAAATATATGAGGATTTATGACCGCGATATTGGAAGATGCATTTGATATTGGACGATGGATTACTACCGGGAAAATGGTCCTAGTTGGCATGTGTAAAACTTTGTCCGGACAAATGTGAAAAGGGGTTCAGTGAAACTTATCTATTTTCTGCAGCAGGGGCGGTTTTAGGGTTAGGGTTAGGGTTTTCTGACTGAGCAGAAGAACAGAGCAGAACACAGCATGGACCAGATCGCCGAAGACACGAAGAAAAGGAAGTTCGGTGAGGAAGAATTTGAAGAAGTCGAAGGAGAGAGGGTGGTCTCTTCTTCTTCTTCAGCTCTGTCTCTGTCCAAAGATGAGATGAAATCGCTTCTTGAACCTCTTAGCAAGGAACAGCTCGTGAGCCTTCTCGCAGACGCGTAAGCATCTCATTATCATCTATTTCGTTCATATCTACCCTTGAAAAAGTAAAAATGAACTCTGTTAATAAATCGTCTTGACCTAGCCTTGAATATAGGCAGTTCCATAGACATTCTTTCTAATGTTGAAAATTTTAAACATACACAGATTAGTCTCTTTAGAAGTAGGTCCAACAGTGATTTTGTGCAGAGCTATAACGATATATGTCCTTTATCTGGTAGATTCCAGATTAATATAAAGGAAACTGGATTTTATTTTTCCTTTATGTTAATTTGGAATCCGTTGAGGTTTTTATTTTTCTGAATGCAAAACTCGCAAAACAGTTTGAGGAAAGAATGCCAACCGCACTATGTCAGTTTGGGGTTAGAGTTATATCATATATTGCCTTCTGCTACTTGTCCTATAGCTATATATGTGTATGTGTGAACATTCCATATGTTATGAAACTATGAACAAACGTACTAAGTGGATCATAATGCTTTGTCTATTCGGTTTATCGGCTTATAGATATATGCAGTATAATAGTCCTCTGCCGAGCATTGCATGTAAATACCATATAATGAAGCACAACGCAATGATATTGTGCCAGCATTGCCACCAAATACAATGAGTTTTCATTCTCGGTGTTATCTAGAGTGCAGCGTGTATGCATTTCTAATTTTCTTATTTTGAGCACAAGATAATGGTCCTGTGATAGCAAAGCATGAGTATTACCATACTCAACGGATTGTCATTCTTAGTCTTCTAGCTCAATATCTTTCCTTTGGCTTCTCACACTGCTGAAGAAGCTTAATCTGAGTATTGTTGTGCTTAAGTTTTTGGATGTTGAAAATTACAAGCTTGCATACATATGCCTTTCTGTCTCTCCATCATATTGATTCATGATCATTTAAGTGTATGCCTTCTTAAACATATTTCAAGCAACCATTTTTTGTTCAGTTACAACTTACCATACTTTCACCCCATGGAAGTTGTGCTAAAAAGCCCTTGAGTTTAATGGCAGAGCTCAGGGAAGTATAGTAAATGATTGCGCGCATTTTGTGTGTGTGGATTGATTGATTGGTCCTGTTATGGTTGCTATATAATGCAGAGGTTCTCAATACCCTGCGATTGCCGATGATATTAGGGGTATTGCAAGCAAAGATCCTGCCCATCGGAAGCTGTTTGTGCGTGGTCTGGCTTGGGAGACGTCTTCAGAGGCTCTCCGTGATGTGAGTGCATGGATGGTGTGATTTGCTTGTTGTGTCAGTGTGATTGAAGATTGTCTGTTTGCCCATCCGAATGATCTGAAATTGCAACTTGTGATGATCGTGTTTCTGTGAGGCATACATTGTCAAACTCCTTTTCTTGCAACAAAGAACTGAGATTTGTTAATGAAGGAAAATATATTTTATGTAGCTCCGCTAGAGAAGCTATGAGAAATTTGTGAAATTAACACCACTATCTCATTGTATTGTGGTTGATTCCTGTGTTTTGTCATAGGTTTTTGAGAAATACGGAGAAATTGAAGAAGGTGCAGTTATTATTGACAAATCGACTGGAAAGTCTCGTGGATTTGGGTTTATAACCTATAAACATATGGACTCGGCCCAGAGGGCTCTGAAAGAGCCAAGCAAGTCAATAGATGTGAGTGGCCCTATTTTGTGTGGTTAATACATAGACCTGTTTTGCTCAGAAAACAAAAGGAGAGCTATATTATTGCATGTAAACTGTGGTTGATATTCAAGATTCCCTTCCTCTTTAGGGAAGGCTTGCTGTATGTAATCTAGCTGTCACTGGAACCTATTCTCCAGTAGGTAGCAGTGACCAAGCACAAAGAAAGCTTTTCATTGGTGGGTTGTCGTATGAAACTACAACAGAGACATTAATCAATATATTCTCCCAATATGGAGAAATAGAGGAAGGTTCTGTTGCTTATGATAAGGCGGCAAACAAGTCAAGGTGAGTAATTAATGGCTTACTTATAACGTTTGTAATATATACCAATGCTGAAATCTTATAAAATGGTGAAACCCAGAGGTTTTGCTTTTATGACCTACAAAACTGTCGAAGCAGCTCGGAAAGCTCTAGCAGATCCCAATAAAACCATTGAGGCATGTATTTTCTCTTCCAACTTTTTTGGGGATATGCATTATAAATGTAGGTCATAAATTAGATGGTCATTTTTCATGTTTAGGGTCGAAATGTGATAATAAAACTTGCTATGGAGGGGCAGAAGGAGAAACCACAACAACCACAAGTTGCCACAACACATGCAGGAGGAGGTTTTGCTCCTCAAATTCAACAAAGATATACAGCGAATCCTAACATAGGAGCCTATACAAGGACGGCAATTCAACCTAATGCAGGCCAATCGGTTGGTTTAGCTGGTTATCCAGCTAACTTAGCATCAGCATATGCAAGTTCAACATCCTATGCAGGTTTGGCTGGAAATCAGTATGTCGGTGGTGGTGGTGGAGCATATAGCTCTTCTTCACATCCTCATTATGGAGGTGGGGGAATGGGAGGAGGATTAGGATCTCAATCAGCTCAACCAGGGCTTCACTCTGGTTCCTCGCTAACTGGCATGCTCCCTGGCTACTATGGATCCGGTCCTTAGTCAAAGGTTTATTATTGCATTAGTTTCTATTGTTTTCGCAAGGTGAGGCTGATGTAGAAGAAACAATCTTCATATGTTACCACATTTGGTGAATTGTACAGGTGATTCAGATGCCTCTGTTACTAGATTTATTTCTTCTTGAGTAGGGTTTAGGATGATCACTTCTTTTGTAAGAGATGCTATACATTCATTGAGAAGGTTTAGGAACTTCATTATGGTTTTGTTGTCATCGTAATAAATTTTAGGAGCTTCTGGCGATTGTGACAAGAAGTACCCTCTAATTGTAGTTTTAAGACTTCTAGATGATCAACATTAGTTTAACCTTCCACAGTTTATCAATTAGCTCTTTCATAGTTTCGTAAACGAACTGAAGTGATGATTTAATTATATATTTCAGGTTCCTCTTTTCCTTTGTCTAATCTTATGAAATAGAAGATGCTAGGTCCGCCCATTATCATGTAAAACTTGATCTGATTCATGTGATGAATGTCAGATCCTTGGAAATGTAATCACACCAATAAACTTGTCATTCTAGAGCTTTTACCCTTTGTGCCTACCTAGGTAGGCAGACTGTCATTTCACTGAACAATGAAACTGGACTAACACCACCATGTTTGTATGCTTGAAGTGATGTTTATTGGTTGCTAGACAGAGAAGAGAGTCTTTGAATATGTTTTGGGTCTCCATTTGGGAAAATCACAAGAAGCATTGAGCTTATATTCTAGAATTTTTTTAATGTGGTATGTGCAAATCCAATCATACAAACCAGTCCAAATGGAGATGCTTGCGTACTAGAAACATTTTCATAATCTCAGAACCAACCAGTGAATTTATTCCAGCAACATGATCAATGATATTTCTACTTTAGGACCATTTGTTTATGCTTTACTGATGTGAGGCGTAATTGACCCCAAATATCAGAATGTGTTCATGCATGTGATATTTTTGCTACAACAGTGGAACAGAATGTTAGATGGTTAGAGGAAAGGTGGTTGAAGCTGTGAATAGAATGTTAGATGAAGGATGTTGTCAAATGTTCATTGATGCTTATAAATTCATGCTTAGGAGCTTTGACATGTCATGTGCCACTTAACATGGCATGTGAGAGATGATTATAAGTGTTTAATATTTAGCATCGTGAACTTCCACACAATGGAAATTGGAATGATTTACCATGCACAACAAAGTTGCTTAAAATATGACAACTTAAATTATTTGAAGTAGTGCCAAGGATTATTCTAACAATCAAGCCTCAAACCTTACAAAACAAAACTCGTGTACAATGCAAACAAGTTCTAGCATGTCATACTTGAAGAAGATAATCTACACATGAGCAAGTTGTATTGGTAGAATATCCAAAGGAAAGAAACTTAATTGCAAGTTCTTCATGCTCATAAAATGGTCATAATTCCTGCAATAATAGAGGTTGTATTGACATAATAAAATCCTTGTTCAACAGGAAGACCTCCTAATTTGTACTCAAACTAAATGAACATATGCACAACTTAATCATGGTCTTAACGTGGCAATAATTCCAACTATAATAGAGATTGTATTGACAAATAATAGAAACCTCATTAAATTGAAAGACCATGATTTCCTTGGAGTTCACAATGAACTTGACAGAAGTAGATACTAGTACATAACGAGTTATTCCTTTCTTATCGAGCTTGTTCGATATGAAACAAGTTTGCCATGCCACTCTACAAGAAATCTAGCACATTGCATTAATCATATACAAGCAACCTCTACCTTTTGGTGGAACTTAACATTTCCACTATTCACCATAAGTTTTGTCAAATCTAGAAAGGAGGGATATGAAACAAGTTTGCCATGCCACTCTACAAGAAATCTAGCACATTGCATTAATCATATACAAGCAACCTCTCCCTTTTGGTGGAACTTAACATTTCCACTATTCACCATAAGTTTTGTCAAATCTAGAAAGGAGGGAGCAAGACCCTTATTTCTTGAACGTAAAAATATCAAATGATCTAGTTCATGAGTAAGTGACGATGTTGCAAAACTCTTCTTGAAGATTCGTAATCCACAAAAATTGTGTCAACATGTTTTACCTCAACCATCTAACTCATCAAATGAACTCTTAATGCCCCAAAACTATGACCGTGTGAATTGGCTGCAAATGGAGAAAGCCATGAATGTAGAGGTCCCTTCAGGAATCGGCAACGGTTCGGTTTCGGCTTAGCCAGTTTGGTCTTGTCCGAACCAAACTTACGGGTTCAGTCAAAACGGTTTAATGGCTCGGTTTAGGCTTGAACCGAGCCGTTGCCGACTCCTAGTGACTCCATTGTGTCCACCTTTGTTCTCTTTCTCCTCCTACGGAGAGACTTATGGAGGGGAGTAGACCATGAGAGGGAATGGTAGAGAAGCTCTGTATCCAGAAGGGATCCCTCCATCTACTCTCTGCCATTGAACAGCCTCTCTCCACGAAAGCATACATCTCCCTCCTCAAGGACTGCAGTCAAGCCAAATCTCTTCATCAGGTAAAACAGATTAAAACCCACCTTACCAACAATCATGTCCCTTTATCAGGACTTTTGGGCGATTACCTAGTCGTCACTCTTGCACGATGCGGCGACCCTGAAGAAGCCCTCCTCACATCATATAAATTGCCCTTCCGAACTGTATTCTCATGGACTGCCATCATTTCTTCATATTCTGATGATAGCCTCGGTCTCGATGCCCTCCAAATCTATCGTCTTATGCAACGGGATGGAATTCAACCCGATCGATATACCTTTGTCGCCCTTCTTAAGTCTTGCGGAATCACCTCAGACCTTATCCAAGGTATGGATTTGCACTCGGACGCAATTTGTCGAGCTTTTACCCTAGATGTGTTTGTTGTTAGTAGTTTGATTAATATGTATGGTAAGTGTGATGCGATCCCTGAAGCTGAGGATGTGTTTCTGCGATGCCCAAATCATGTGCGTAATGTTGTTTGTTGGAATGCTATGCTTTCAGCTTACCTTGAGGGAGGGTATGCTGAAAAAGCTTTTCAGTTGTTTGTAGAAATGCAAGATGAAGATGGGTTGTTGCCGTACTATTTGACGATTGTGATCATTCTTCAAGCTTGTACCTTTATCGCGGAGAAATGGAAGGATAAGGAAATTTTGCTAGAGATCGGGCGGGGCCTACATGCTTATGCTCGCAGAAATGGGTTTGAATCCAATGAGCTCATCGGTAGCGCCCTTGTGAACATGTATGGTAAATGTGGTGTCATTCAAGAGGCGGAGCATGTGTTTTTGTTTCTTCCTGAGCCCACCCTGGTGTCTTGGACGGCTATGCTCTCAGCTTACATTGATCTCGGGTACCCCACCAAGGTATTGCAGTTGTATCATCACTTGGAAA
The DNA here is from genome assembly GCF_043228905.1 of Azolla caroliniana. NCBI lineage: Eukaryota > Viridiplantae > Streptophyta > Polypodiopsida > Salviniales > Salviniaceae > Azolla > Azolla caroliniana. The sequence goes on from NW_028230445.1 coordinate 2,210,416, forward strand.
ATATGAACATGACTTGGGATCATGTAACACTTACCTGTATTCTACAAGCATGTAGTGCCACTGGAAGCTTAGAAACATGTAAACAACTTCATTTTGGCATTGTGTATGCAAATTACGAAGATATATCCCCGGTAGCATCTACTTTAATTCATGCATATGGGAGCTGTGCCAACATGGCAGACGGGCAGGCTATTTTCGATGGGATTTCCGAACCCACGATTGTGTTATGGAATGCATGCATTGCGGGTCATGTAGGTGATCAAGATCCTTTTTCATGTTTTTATATGTTTGAGAAGTTACAGCTTGTGGGCATCTTTCCCGATGGAGTAACTTTTAACTCAGTTATCTCGGCGTGCAGTCATTCTGGACATGTAGCTGAAGGACTAGGGTACTTTCAGTCTATGAACAAATGGTATGGTCTTAATCCTGACGTAAAACATTATGGTAGCATACTTGATCTTGTAGGTCGAGCAGGACACTTTGAAATGATAGAAAGTATATTGAAAGGAATGCCAATTGTTGCCGATTTGAGTATTTGGTTGTGTCTGCTTGGTGCTTGTCGTGCACATGGCAATATAGAACTAGCAAGGAAAGCGTTTGATCATGCTGTGTATCTAAAACCCAAGCAGGATACAGCATATATTGTAATGTCCAATATGTATGCAAATGGTGGGTTATTAGACGATGCAATTCATGGGTAGAGAGAAATATCTACCACTAATTGTTGTGTTGCGTGCATATACTCCAAATATCTTTCGTGTCACCACAATACACCATATGGTGCCTAATTTTCATTAAAAGTCTAGTCTTGCGTTAAGAATTGATGGACAAAATCCATAATGTTATACAATCATATTGCCTTATTAATGTGTATGCTCACAACCTAAGAAAAGTGATACCTCAATGAGATTAAAGAAGATACGATAGGTAACATCAGTCTATGGTACCATAAAAATTTGAATGAAGGATCATCTTGATTATCACATCACGCAATCTTAAGGATAGAAGGTGTATAAGGGATGCTAAACTAGAAAATTTGAAAGGATAGGATTGTTCTAAGGTTATACTTTTTCAAAGTTACAATCATGGTGCAGAAAAGTTGCGAGATACATGAGTTCATGCAACAAGCCAAGCTAGGAAGTTGTTGTGATGGAAGCTTAATGCTAGAAGTTAAAAGTGCATATTACATCATGTTCTTCATGTTGATTTCTCTTTAACCTTCTTATCCACGTGCTACTCTCCACTATGCAAGTATAGTTCATATTGGGGTATGTGAATTGGAGTTTTGTCATCTGTGTCTTGTGTTGTTAGGGTTTGTTAGCATGTACAATATGTGTTTTATGCGCCATTAAGGTTTATTAACGTGTCCCATATGAGATCCAGTCAAGTTGTTGCGCGACATTAGAAACCATTCCAATCGCACATTGTGACATTCATATGCATGCAACGTAGTGGTGGGTGGATTATTAGAAAGAGGAGTTAAGTTATGAGATAATTATAAGTATGAGCTTGAAGGAATGAACTAGAAATCTTAATATTGAAAATCTAATCCAAATTTGTAACATGTAAATAAACACCATATGCTAATAGAGGTTTGTGAAGCCGTGGAGAGAAAGGATCAAATTGTCTTATTCTTTGTGAATAAGATAACAGAGGGGAGTTAAAACTTATAACATAATTGAACCTGAATTGAGCTCTTGTCCTAAACCATGTGAAACATAAAACTCAATTAAAAGTTTGAACTACAAATAAAAATGTTTAGTCCATTCTTCCATTTGTAAGTTGCTTAAAGATCACACATTGTGGGTTTGAAGCGTAATTAAGGGGAAATGGAAACTATAACTTGTTTTCGTTGACCCCATCCTATTGGTCCTCCCTTTTGTCATAAGCCGTAAAAGAAATAAAGCATTTTTTAAATGGCAACCGCAAGAGTTAAAGTAACCATGGATTTAGTTATAGAGAAATATTTATAATTAAAACTAGGGGCATTCGTGTAAACAAAATTTTGCAAATTTCAATATTAATAACAATTTCATGAACTTGCATCTTCAATCTAAGTGAGCATAAACAAAAAGAAGATGGTTGTCTCATACTTCAAATATATATAAAAAGTGAACATCATTTACAATGGTGAGTGTGCAATCGTTTGTAGTTACCTCGGTGTCGTCGCATGTTGGTCCCAGTCCAATAGATAAGGCAACGTCTCATGATAAGACAAAACTCTTACAACATATTATCATGTGAACAATAACTAGATGTAGATTCTTTTTCAGTTACATTTGGTAAGGCACTATCATGTGGGTATCATTTCATATGAACCACTTGCCTTTTCGAGACACACAATCTTTGACTATGTAGTTTGAATCCATCGTACTTTCATCAGATTCGTTATTTTTAAGGGAATAGAATAGTTTCAGCTCTATGTGCAATTTATATGGGACAAATATCCTTGTATACATAAGGATAGAGATTTGATATATTTCTCATCAATAGTAGTATGATATGATGTGTGCACGTCTAAATATGTAGACAATTGTGACAACTAATAGTAAGATATTAACAAGGCAATTTTAGGATCAAAATGTTGTTATGTCAACCAGGTTTGTGTATTATCAATTAATAAGGAACTCCATAGACATAGAGATAGATAGGTAGGTAGGTAGATTATATTATCATCTTCGGAGGTCAAATATGACCTATGAGACCAATAGAGAGAGAGAGAGGCGATGCTTTTTTTTTTCCTTTAAAGATTTTCTTCAATAGTATTAAAAAATGTTTGAAGACTACATACAAGTTGAAGTTATCTGCCCAAAGGCTTACAACATATAGAATAAAAGACATTGTATGTACACCAAAACCTATACATACAAAAACAACTTATAAAGGGGTGTTGAACCTTGATATGATACATTTAATGATGTACTAATATTCAAGAAAGGGTCCATGGAAGTTGATAAGTTCCATTGAGGCACTTGATCTGACACTACAAAGAGGGGCAACTTCCTCCATAAGTGAATAAGCTTTGTCCTTCTCTTACGAACATTTTCTAGAGAACCATACATATTATCAAACTGCCCACAGACTATTGTCAGCAATGTTTCCAATATATCAAATCTCGGTCCCCATGAGAACAAGCAACAACATTGATCGTTAAAAATAAAGAAAGAACTTTATTCCATACTTGCTTATCCAAGGGACAAGGCCAGAGGACATGCTTAGTAGTCTTCTGAGTTGCACAACAAAAGCCACATTGCTTGAGATTAGGTGTTATATTCCCTTTCAATGACTGGCCAACTGGTAATGCTGCATGCACTAATAGCCATCTAAAAAGAATAAATTTAGTGGGCCCCTTGAAAGACCAGATCCATCTCCAATAGGTTTTCAACTGCAAAGTTGAAACACCCCAATTAGTCCAATGTTTTTGAGCTGATGGCACCACTACATTCATACACATTAGTAATGACCCTTCCAAGCTTCACTGAATACTGAAAGAAGGGAACCTTTTATGATATTTTCCCCCAAGGAATATGACCAAAACCAACCAACCTTTATGATAGTACTCTAAGGCAATGCCTTTTAAGAGGCCAAAATGGCCTTTAAGACCGAACAAGAGATTATGTCTTCAAATGTTGCTTCTAAAGAAGACATTGAATAAGATGGAGTGCATTTATGTCTCTAAAAAGGCTGAGACAAAAATGATATCCGTCTTAAAATGCTAAATACAAATAAAAAAATAAGAATATTGTGTTAGATGCATTACCCATCTCAACAAGAGAAAGATATATATTTGAAAAACAAAAATCAAAAGTATTAGAAATCTTGAATCTACAAACTATGTGATGATCTCTAATGTTTTATAAGACATTAGGGATTTATTTTATAGTTTGCCTCGAGTCAAGGATGTGTATCGAAAGTCTCTTATTATCTCTCTTACTAACCCATGGACCAACACTCAAGCTCAAAACACTACTTATCATACCACTCTGTAAAGCTCTTCGTTGTAACCCATGCACTTGGGTTCGAAACTTATTGTAGCACAAAAAAATTCAAGGTTTGAACACGTGAACTTTTGATCTTCACTAGACAAACCTTACCCACACAGCTACAATAGTATGGGGTATCTTTTTATGCTTTTTCTAAAAACATGCTTACCCACAAAGCTACAATAGTATGGGCTCTCCTTTTATGCTTTTTCTCAAAACATCGTTGATACCAAAGGTAAATTATGAAGTACAAAACCTAGCTTAATAAAAGCATCCATATATCATAAAAACCGCCAAAAAAGCTAGTTAAAAAAATCTCAAAGGTCTATATGTGTATGGGGACACAAGTCATTGAAAGCAACTCTTAGAAATTGCTAAAAGCCTCATCAAAATTCAAAGCAAATTTTGATGCGCCCAACATAGCAATAACCCTAAGGACATTTCAAAATGATTTATTTTAGAAGGCTCTCCTCAAAAATGTTTGAGGAGGTAGTGTTCAATAGAGAGCGATGTTTGAACACTCAATCATCCTCTTTTGTGAAAGTTTGCAAATGTGAATTTGGTTGCCAAAATATCGTGCACTAAATTTGATCATCTAAACTTTAGAATTGAGCAACATGAATGTGATGCTATAGTTATTGTATGCCATTTGTTGATCTCACATAAAACTACAATGTTGATGAACAAATTATAGATATGCCCGAATTGTGATATTCAAAGGTATACGATAACTATAGCTTAATGCTTAGTGCCACGGTGAAGAGAAAAGCATTTGTTGATCTATGTGTAATAGACGAGCCATGAAGATGTTCAATATTTTGTGCAAAGTGAATCTAAAAATTGTGTGGGGCTATGGAGCTTGGTTTGATTAGTTAAAATAGATGACAAGCTAGTATTTTGTACATTGCCAATCAGCAAGGATTAAAGTTGGACGTACTCTCAACAAAGCTCAAATCTTTCCAGCTATCAAAAATACATTCTTGTACAACTTTGATTCTAAATCATGTGAATATTTGAAGCTGTTTTCCAACACACTAAATTATTAGTTTCCTCTCCCAATAAATTAAATTCTCTTTCAAATTTGTTAGAAATAGTGTGCTTGTGCATAATATCCACATGCTACTTTTTAGAAATGAAATAAGTTAGAAAAAGGAATCTAGTGAATACTCTCCATTTGCATCGAACTAGCTGATCTTGTTCCAGTTCTATTCCAGTGCATGCATATGTTGATCGTCTTTCTTCTCATTTCGAATTGCCTATTTCATGCAATAATGGTGCCATTTTAATTGCCAATGGTGATCCATGATTCAAAGAACTTTGATTCCATGTCTTTTCACATATTTGCCAACAACTTCATCCATGGTCGTATTTTCTTTTCTTGCCCACATCTTCGTCCATGGTTGTATTTGCCTTTCCAAGTCAATTTAACATTGTTGGTTTCCTTGCTAAGGCATGAATTACCAAATTTAGAGTTTCTCACTTGAGAACAATTTCAAGCCTCTACATAGAGAAAGTAGCTTATTTATTAGAATAACATGATGATGCCAAAAGCCCTCAATGATCCAGGATCATTGAACAAGGTTGTCCAAGGAATTGTAAGACAAAGTACTCCCTCGATCACACACACACACACACACAGATTGGCCTTTATGCCTAGAGATAATATCATGATTCACATTAGTTCCTCAATGGAAATCCACTGAAGTAGAACCATTTGATAGAAAAAAAATGATGGATTGGTGCATTACATCTAGTAACATCATATATTTCAAAAATCACAAGCCCCTCATACAATGGTATTGAATTGCAATATCGCAATTCCAAAAAATGGTTTGATGAATAGAATAGGGTTTGTTGAGTAACAATAGTAAACTGTGAAAATGACATATCATAATGACTACGGTCAATAAGTGAAAAAGCTAATTCAGATAGAAAGTCCAATACATGACACTAGTGGCAATGTAGTTGGTGCCAAAGGTGGGCATAATGTCTACAATGTTGGTTATGCAAGTCAAGGAATGAATGGACAAAAAGTTTAGCATTTCCTAAAGAGAAAACAAGCTAAGCGACACCACAATGCATTCAACCTTGAGTGAGTGAGAATGTTGGGAATTTCTTTTGTTGTCCATCGAGCGAACACGTGAAGTGAGAGAGAGAGAGAGTGAGGCATGGGATGGAATATGAGCTCGCTAGCTCCCTGGGGAGGAAGGGGTGTTTGGGAGCATACATACATACATACATACATACATACATACATACATACATACATACATACATACATATATGATGTGATGAGCATTGAGGAGGAAGATGTTGTTTCTATGCGTGCTGGCTGACTGGCTGGCTCCAACTGAGAGAGAACTGTGGGCGACAATGGGAAAAGGATAGTTAAAAAAAAAAAAAAAACACACTAGCCCAAAGAGGAGAAAGGGTAATAATAACTATAAAAGGAAAGGGACATATCCACATAAAATATTATCATGTACATACATACAGTGTTATTTATGTATACACATATTCATAATACTTACAAGTTATACATACATACGTATATACAATTACATTATACGTGAACATATATACATACATACATGTATGCATAGGAAGAGAAAGAAAGAAATATTAACGTCTTCTAAGGCCAAAATTGGAAGAGAGAGAGAGAGAGAGAGAGAGAGGGACTGTGAGGGAGGAAACAAGAGGTTTTGTCTGTTATGAAGAGAGAGAGAGAGAGAGAGAGAGAACAGGGGGGAGGTGCAGTTAATGCGATCTCACCAACTCTTTTACATATTTGGGATTCTCATTCTTATTCTCAGTCTCTCTCACTCTTTCAAGTTTCCACTAACAACAGAGTAGTGAAGAAGAAGAGGCATCAGAAGCAGAAGAAAGAAGAAGAAGCAGAAGAAGAAGAAGAAAGAGGTAAGAGGAAGGAAAAGGCATGCGAGGCGCGGAGATGGTGTGGGAAGCCGTCATTCAACAACAACGTTGGGGCTTCTACGAGTGCCTCCTCTGGGCGGCTCAGCTCCCATTGCTGGCTCTCCTCCTCCTCAGCTGGCGATGGCGATGGCGGCGCCGCCCATCCTCCTCCTCCTCCACCAACATTATGAAGGTGGCGATGAAGAAGAAGCAGCAGCAGCAGCAGCAGCAGCAGCAGCTTCCGCCTGGGCCCTCCCCATGGCCGGTGGTGGGAAACCTCCCCCACGTGGGGCCCATCCCACACTTGGGCATGCGCCGCCTCAATGCCGCCTACGGGCCCCTGGTCTACCTCCGCCTCGGCTCCTCCGTCCACGCCATCGTCACCGACGAGCCGTCCATCGTCCGGGACATCCTGAAGAAGCACGACCACGTCTTCGCCTCCCGCCCATCCAACATCGCCTCCGAGCACTTCACGTACGGCGGGCGCGACATCGCCTTCGCGCCGTACGGCGCCCACTGGCGGAGCATGCGCCGCCTCTGCCTCATGGAGCTCCTCACGCCGCGCCGCCTGGAGGAGTTCTCCAAGGGCCGGCGGGAGGAGGTGGTCTGCATGGTGGCGGACATCGCCAGCCGGGCGGCGGAGGCGGGTGGTCCGGTCCTAGTGAACCTGAGAGACACTTTCGGTGGGCTGTCGTCCAACACGCTGACCAGGATGGTGCTGGGAAAGCGCTTCTTCGGGCCCTCCGGCGCCGGCGCCGCCGAGGCGGCGGAGCACAAGGCGCTCATCTACGCCGGCTTCGCGCTCACCAATTCCTTCAACGTCGGGGACTACGTGCCGATGCTGCGGTGGCTGGACCTGCAGGCCAGGGAGCGCGACATGCGCCGGATCATGGCGCGGGTGGATGCGCTCTACGATGCCATCATCGACGAGTACAAGGAGGAAGGGAAAAGGTTGAAGAAGACAAATAAGGAAGAGGAGGAGGATGCCTCCACCTCCTCCGCCTCCTCCTCCTCCACCAGCTGCAGCTTCCTTCACCAACTGCTCTCGCTCCGCCGGAGCGGCGGCGGAAACGGCGGAGCGGAGAGCGAAGGAGAGGAGGAGGAGGCGGCGCTCCTCGATCGGAGCACCCTGAAAGCCATCATGATTGTAAGTCATGTGGCCTTCATTCATTCATTCATTCAAGTGCATTTATGACTACAATAGACCTGCGTTCAGCAAAAAATTAAAAAAACCATTTAAAATATAATACTTTTGAAATGGTACACGATATTTTTCAAAGAGATAGAGAGAGAGGTGTGATAGTTCCTGGAATTTGCTTTTTTGTCCCCTCCCCATTCTCTCGCCATTCAATGAGAACATAAAAAAACAGCTCTCATCATCATCAAGTACATATTTACACACACACATACATACGTACGTACGTACGTACATTGCATTTCTCCTTACATACAGCCATAGACATACAGTGCATTTACACACGCACATACATACATACATTGCATTTACACTCGCACATACATACATACATACATACATACATACATACATACATTGCATTTACACTCGCACATACATACATACATTACATTCATACGCATACATACATTGCTTTCGTTCTATAGATCTCCAGTCACCATCAAGTACATAATGAGAACATCATAACAGCCCGCACCATCATTATGTACATACATGCATACATACATGGCATCCATCCATACATCCTCCTTCCATACTATTCATATGTTCATGTCATTAGTGTAACCATTTTTACAAGATTTTAAATTCTATGTGATCGCTGGGGGAAACAACCATTTGGGAGGTCGAAAATGCCAATAAGGAGTATCACAATTGGCTTACATCGGTTACTTGCCACAATACTTCACATTAAAATTTGGTCTATGCTCTCTGATGAGAGAGCAGCATCGATTATAGCCTCCTTGCCTTTCAAAAAGTAGGGAAAACTAAAATGCTCGCCCCGTATTGCTTGCTCACACATTCTCATCCACCCAAAATATGTGTTCATCTATATATATACCTAGGATCCCAAAATGTGTGCTTGCCTTTCAAAAAGTAGGGAAAACTAAAATGCTCGCCCCGTATTGCTTGCTCACACATTCTCATCCACCCAAAATATGTGTTCATCTATATATATACCTAGGATCCCAAAATGTGTGCTTATATATAAATAACTAGGCTCCCAAAATGTGTGCTTATTATATAACTAGGCTCTTTTCATGTGGATGTATATCACACTCTCATTCTTGATAGTTTTGCTGTCTATCCCCCCTCCCTAGGACTTGGTTGCTGCTGGCACCGACACTTCCTCCATCACTAGCGAATGGACCATGGCGGAGCTCATGCGGCACCCCGATGTCATGACCAAGGTCCGGGACGAGATCGAACGTGTTGTTGGCCTTGACCGACTCGTCGACGAGAAGGATTTGCCCGCCCTTCATTACCTCAAGGCCGTCGTAAAAGAGATATTCCGGTTGCACCCCGTCGGTGCGTTCCTCATACCACATGTCTCCTTGGAGGACACCTACGTTGCGGGCTACTTCGTGCCCAAGGGAACAAGGGCATTGATTAACACTTACTCCCTAGGGAGGAACCCCAAGGTTTGGGACCGTCCTGACGAGTTTGTGCCGGAGCGCTTCATGGGGGAGAGTGTTGAGTTGAACGATCCCGAGTTCCGGATAGTTCCGTTCGGGGCAGGGAGGAGAGGGTGTCCGGGGGCAACTTTAGGGACTAGTATGGTGCTGTTGGGGCTTGCGAGACTCATCCAATGTTTCGAGTGGACCCCACTACGGCCCAACGAGGAGCTCAAAGAAGCTTATGGGCTCATGGTGCTTGAGAATCCCCTCCAAGCCTATGCTACCCCTAGATTACCTTCCCATTTTTATTACTAAGGAAATTTTAAACCTCATATTACTACTACTAGTGGATTTTCGAAAATAAACCCTATTTTTTTCCCCCTTATTATTGTTAACACGATACCTCTCGTGTATATATACATACACTATTGATTTCTTATCATTTTTTTTTATTGAGTTGGATCGTGTAAAGTCTTCAAAGCAAATCATCTTAATGGGCTTTGTCTACTTACTGCTACCATCCATGTTTCCGGAATAATTTGGTTAGAGTTATTGGTTTCAACAGCGTAACCGAACAAAGAAATCGGCAGCATTGATCATATTAGTTTTAGTAAAGTGATGATTGCTTGTCAGAATGAGTCTGGTGATGTTGTAAGTGATTTTGGACGTAAATTGATTTGCTTGTCTGTCCTTTCACTAGGTAATCATGAGGCTTTTAACATGGCCTAGGCTTTTTTCCCTCTCCCCAATGGAAAGTTGCATGTGTACATTTACTATCGAGGAAGTACATTCTAACATTAAAGATCAATTGGTTGAGGATGGAGAAATTGTTCTTGTATGTTAGCTTATAAAGGTTGCATGACATTTGTTATCTACAGCGCTAATCGCGACTTATAGACTATTGTGAATCAATGTACATGTCTTATGGGTTTCTATCATTGAATTTGCTACCACATGCAAATAAATAGGAGTAAGAGTGCAACCTACATGTGCACCGTGTGGGTAATCAAAACACCACATCTTGTGTATGTACTCCATGTAAGATCATTATGGTTAACAAGAGGCTCATGACAAATAATGTGTTTCACTTTCCACTTTGCATCTTATGACATAATTCTCTCCCATTATTTAGCCATGCCATGGAAATCTTCTAGGATAACCTGGATAGGTTATCGTTAGGATGCCATATTGTTATGTTAAATATTACTCATTCATGTCATGTTTAAAGTAATTAGTTGGCGAGTAACTCCATTCACTTACTCTCTCTCTCTCTCTCTCTCTCTCACACACACACACACACACACACACACACACACACACACATATTTCTAAAGCACTTACTCTCTCATACAGTCGCCACAACTTACAATTTGTAGAAAAATGTGAGGACCACTTTGGCCATTGTAAAATATCGCAAGGCTAATACATTAATATGGAAATGATTTGGTTTGTATGATTGTACCTTTAATGCTTCAAATGTTTTCTATTTAACATTAAAGGAGACGATTATTGCACTATGCTCGATTTTAAAATTCGGGCAGGGATTCTCGCGCATTAAGATTCCGCATTTATAAACCCTACAGTTTTTGTACTGATTGGTACTTAAATGCGATACGAGCTTTTCGAGTTTGCTTTTAGTGCATTTGAGAGCGAAACTTGCAACACATCACTTGAATTGACATGACACTTCGAGTATATTAAAAGTAAACTATTGAGAATCTACCTTGGGTTTCTCATGGCTTAAAGATTGGGCTCTAAAACTGAACAAAAGATATGAACACTTTGTCAAAAGCTAGGTGGCATTTGTAATAAGAAATGAAGCGTAAATCTAACTCAACGTGATTCATCGAGACAAGTTGTGGGAAAAAGACTAGATAACTGAATTTCAACAAAACATATTGGCACCAACCAACATGCCAATAAAATCCATTACATGTATGTTTTTATTTATTTCTACGTCAATTGAATGTGTGAAATATATCTAACATGTGGGCGGTGCTTAAAAATGTGAACCCTCTTCTCAATTAAAGAAAAGTTACTTGACCTACTTGTGAATGCTAACAAGTATACATTTGTAACATGTCACATATTATGAAAGAATAAACCCTTTCAATACATAGATTAAATATATGAACATGGGAGCAAGACAACATTTCAAACAGATTCAAAAAAAGAACGCATGTCATTGATCATAATTACATGGAGGCGTGGCAAGCATGATGGTTGGCAAAATAAAGTAGCATGTGATGGGTAGGTTGTAGGAGCCTTAACATACAAAGCATGCTTGAAAATTGAAAGTTAATACTACTACTGATTATCTTCCATCATAATGGCAAACATGTTGAATTTACATATCATAGGGTAAAAACCTTGTCGTACAATATGCCCATGAAGGAAGACTCTATATTTGTGATAGAGTTTTACAAAGTTCAAAAGTTGCAAACAAAAACAAATTATCTGGTAATCCCACAATGATTTCAAATCCGTAATCATTTCAAATTATTCCATCTTTTGTCCAATTGAGCTAATAAGACATATTTCCTTAAAATAATCATGTTTCTTCTCTTGTCGTAGCATATTGACTCTTGTTTGTTTTACACTTGTCTCATCTCTCCCCACGTAAACACATAGGTAAAGCAAAGGACCGATTTAACTTCCATCTACCAAGATTTCTCATATGCACAAAATGATGGCGGATAGATGTACAAAAATAAAGAAAATGTTTAGTCTTTTGGTGCCTTGAATGGGTGTGTCTTTGGAAATGTGAGAATCGAGATGGTTTGTTGGAGAAGAGCATTTATGTCTTCTAGCCGATTTAATGTAGTGTAAATCCTCTTTGACCCATATGGTTGCTATTTGTATATGTAGATCTTCTCTACATTGACTTATGGAATATGAGTTTTGGGTGCTTGGGTTATTTACGAGAAACAAATTCTAAACTACCATTGAATGGTGACACTCCCTTCACCTCCCTGGTTGTCTTGATACCATAATTTGTTCAATATTATAAAGGAACATGGAAATTGATTGTGCAAAATAATATTATTAGATAGCCGACACCACCTAAGGTTGTATGTGTGTGTTTAAATAAGACACTCATTATACGATGGTCATTGAATAAGGGGTATGTCGGTGTTTTACAATGCACACACAATAGTGAAGTGTCTTATCACAACAAGGACATAGAAATATATAACAACTTATGGATGAAACCGATTCTTATAAAACTACCAAAGTATGACGCTAGTGCTAATTAGCGCGGTCATTTCCATCATAATAATATTTTTTATATTTGGGATGATGACATGCGTAAAAACTTAGGCAAGCATCAGATTTAACAGAAAGTGCTGGAAAGCACTAAAATATAGCTAAATTATCTTTAAAGGACTTTTGGAAATATTGAGACAATTATAGAGAAATTGTTTCAAAGAAGACTTGAGGAAATGAAAGTACATTATGAGGTCTTGCTAAGTTATTCTTGTACATGGAGGATACTCATTTTGTAATTGGCAATTCCACATACAACTAGCTATAATGGTTATTTAAACTTTATAGTGATTGAATGTCAAAGTATTTTGTGATACGATTTTGAAACGCACATGTCGTTTAAGTCTATGTACATATTCATTTCATCTTTATGTTTTCTATCCAAAAGACGTAAATTATGGAAACGACCCATATTCTTTACAAGGTAAAGCAACCTTTGCTTCCCAATGAGATAACAGGCTCAACTGTTCACATCATATGTGATCACACATGTGTGGGGCATATGTGTGCATTAAAGACCACCTCCATTTCTATACTTTGGTCATAAGTGTATAACGGCCCCTACTATATATATAAGAAACCGATCTCATCTACAATGTAAATGGTATCCCATACCTCACCGACTTCTATCACGACAACATTTAGAAGATAGTGAGTGCTATATAAACCAAGCCCTTCCCCTAAATAAAGAGTTTTTTTTTCCCGGGAAAAACTCCTTCAATTTATTATAAAATTTTACAGATGATAATGTTATATACAAATCCCAGTAGGGACGCGATAGTTCCATCTTATGTGGAGGTCCAATTGACTCAAAGAAAGGGATAGGACAAGCATTGTTGAATGAAGGCTAATCGTTGTCTTTCAACTCCATCGGACCTACCCATGAGGCCATTGTATTGGCTTTTTAGGGTAGCTACAACTTCACTCTATATCTCTTGCAATACTATTGCTTGATGCACGATTTGATTGGAGAAGACCAATTTATAACGTTGTTTCCAGAGAATCCAAAGAGTTATTGGGCTGACCAATTCCAACACAACTTGAACAAGAGTTATTATCAATTTATTATATTTTATTTGGAAAATATTATTATTATGAAAGTTCCTCCAGGTTTTGTTATAAGTCTTTTTTGGTATATTCTCTCTCTCTCAAATGATAATACCATGGGAGGGTTATTTGTCAACATAACATCTTTATTGCTTATGTGTTATTCTTGAGGACATTTGTTTGTTGAAGAACCAAATCACACACATTTATTGCTACTTTCGTATTGTAGTTATATAGCTTGTATGTTGAAGAATTCCACCACATTTTATGTATTTTAAAAAAATCAAAGGAAGATGAAGAGAAGAATCATTAGCAACAAGACAAACATGCAAAAGGTGGCTCCCTCCATATTGGGAAGCTTAAAGGGAGTAACTTTGCATGAAACCAAAATGTTGGTATTGAGGCAAGCCCACTTGCATCCAAGTGTATTGATACATTAAACTTTAACTATTAATCAACAATGGGTGGGTTTGGTTTGGGCGGCTCGAACTCAAATAATTCCAAACCAAAACGGTTTTAAAGTTTTGAAACTAAAGCTGATTAGAACCATGAAAGCTTTCAACCGAAACGTTTGAGGAAATTCCAAACTCAAACCAAACAACTCAAGATATCCACAAACCATGAAACCATTCATTTTCGGGTCAAATTGAATTATTAGGATACACTCAAATTTTCAAGAAAGAAAACTAAAAGCAAAACAAACTATTTTTTGTTCTTTCTATTAGGGTTCAAAGGTAAAACTTCATAATGATAGTTTGTATTATGTAATTTGTAAAGTTAAATTATCTATTTAATAAACATATCTAGAATGTCCCCCCAAATTGTTAAGTTGTTAAACCAATAAAGGCTCAAACTAAACCTTTGAACCCCAAACCAAACAATATACAAATTTCTAGACTTAGACAAAATGGTTAAATTGTTAAGCCATCAACCCAAAGTTTGAGGTTTGGTTTGACTAAAACTAAATTGTTGCTAATTTTTAACTTTGACCATAAAGATTATGTTGGATTTTTTTTGTTCATCTCAACGCAAATCTATGTCGACAAACATTACTTCCGCGATGACATGTAGTTCATTGATTTGAATGCATCTAACCCTATGTGAAGTCATGGAAAATGGTTTCACAACTCATGAACATAAAGTGACTTTTGTTTTTTTCTTAAACAAATCTATACCATAGTTTTCATTACCAATCCAATAAGTGTATACAAAGCATATAATGATACAATCTAGTGGAGGGTAAGATAACAGAGAAAGATATATCCCCCACTAAGTCATAATTGAAATCAAACTCCACCTATGGAGGACACAACCATCGAGGGGTACATATTGCCAAACCATTTTGTCATTTTTCTACACAAAGATGAACACATCCTTCCATTTTGCTTTAAAGGATTGTTGTTTCGGAAAAATGGTATCTTCATTACCAGTGAAGGAGTCATATTGACCTTTTAAAATTGAAATAAGCATTGACCAAATTTCCTTCACACAATGAACAAGATTTTGCTTTGTTTGCTGAAACACATTTTTGCATCGATCTATCCAAATATTCAACAGAACCGCCGATGATATCGTAGCCCATATTGTGGCATCCACATTCAACCGATTTGAGCTTGAATATGGTATGTCCTTAACTTACCTTCACCTTGCTTGAAGGGTAAATAATATCTTTTGTCTTTCATAATTATGCTTATACACATTTACATCCATCCAAAAGACATTTCCCTACATTAGGTCCATATGCAACATCAATGAGGCGCAACATACGCTTCCAAATAGAACATGCAACCATACAGTTCCATAACGCACGTTGCATTGATTCCAAATGAAACCCACAAAAAGAGCAAGTTTTGATTCCCTCTTCCCTATGCATCCATTCCAAGACTGAAAGTGCATAGTGTTGACTTGGTGTGCTTCGTTTATCATTAACTAGCTAGGGTAAACGATTAAGCCACTTTATGTCACTAATTTACTTCTTAGTTAATTAAAAAGCTATTCAAGAGAGGAGAGGAAGAGTTCACTTACATCATAATATATGAGTGTTAATAGCTTGAGAGTGCTTGATGTTCACTCTCATCTGTTTCACCAATGAAAGGGTAAATAATGATTCAAACTCTACATATGACCTTGGTAAGGAGATGGAACTCTAACAAAGAGAAAGACGTGCACACAGTGTAAACTCTTCCTCTTAGAGCACTTGGTTTTGCATAGTCATTGTTGGAGGAGGTGACACCATGGGAGGCTGCATCATCACAAAGGAGTGAGACAATGAAAGGAGCAAAAGCAGTATGCACGAAATTGTTAGGATTTCGGTCCCTCTGGATGGGATATGTGTACCCGGCAAGGAAGGCCCGGTGAGAACCGGAGGACGCAGGCCTGGTGAGAACCTCTCACCGGATGAAGGGACACATATATAAATATGTTCCAGAGAGCCCATTGGGGCTATATCTGTAAATAACCCGAAAGTCATATTAGTATAAATATGACCTAGGGCAAATAGTATTTGTGCATATCATTGAGTGTTGTCATTTTGTTGTATATAGTTATTGGTGTAACTACTGTACAGAGTGGAGGAGAGGGAAAGAGAGAGAGAGAGAGAGAGAGAGAGAGAGAGTCTCTGTTGTAGCCGCTGCCAGGCGAAGGTTGAGAGCAAGAGGTTGTTGCCTCTGTGCTCCCTTTTGTATTCCTCTCGATATAGTGATAGTTGGAGTTTGTGGACTCCCGTGGTTTTTCCCTCTTAGGGTTTTCCACGTTAACATACTGTGTACTTTCTCTCTCTCTCTCTCATATTGTTTGTGTATACGTGCATCTCTTCCTATTCCCATCTTTCTGCGTGGTTGATTCTAAGACTCGGTTGTGGCCGAGAAATATTCCGCATATTCTTGTCAATATGGTATTAGAGCGAAACAACACAGAAAATGGAAGATTCATTTGGCGGCATGTTCAAGCTCATCGGCTCCAACTACTCGGTGTGGAAGTCGAAGATGAGGGACATGCTCATGGTTAAAGATCTTGGGGTTGCCGGTTCAGTTCGGGGACAAGAGACCGGACAAGATCGATGCCACGATATGGGAGGTGATGCACATGAAGACAATGGCGTACATATGGTGCTTCATCGACATGAGCTTGTACAACAACTTCAATGAAGAGAGTAAGGCTCATGACCGCTGGGAGAAGATCGACATTATGTTTCAGAACAAGAATGCCGTTAATTGGGTTTTGGTATTCCGGAAGCTAGTGCGGCTTCGGTACCAAGATGGCTCTAGTATGGCAGAGCACATGAATGCCTTCCAGAGGCTGATTTACCAGGCAACATCGTTGGAAGTACCTCTCGTCGATGAGGTACTAGCATTACTCCTGCTCGGTTCCCTCTCGGATAGCTGAGAGACGTTGTCGTGAAGAAAACCGTCCGTAGGCGGAATCGGCGCACCAAGGCGTGGGAACCGGTTCTTCACGCGCGCACGCTCCAAGTTGTACATAGAAGCGAATTAGGAGGATAATCGGCAGGAACGGGCCCTAACACAAGTGGAGACAAAGACCGCGCGAACAGTCTTTTCGGTCGCGCGCGCGAGCGAAGGAACTGTACGAGTCGGCGGCGTAACTACGCGGATGCGTGAAGGACGGAGCGGATCCCTGTCCAAAAGGGACAGGGAATAAAGCTGACATGACGGCCTGCTCGTCGGCCTATATATGGAGCAGGAAAGAGCTGTTGCAGGGATCTCGCGCAGAGAGGACGAAGTGCTGTCGGACCGTTTCTGGACGCTTCTCTCTCTGTTTCCTTCCTTCTTGAGCTCCATAGCTTTCTGTGCAGGGTTCCGAGGAGGCTCGCGTTGTTTCGAGGAACGCCCGAGTGCTTCCGGCAGCACCTCCGACCTGCTACCCCCCCCCTTTTTGTGCGTCGAAGCGAACAAGCATCGGCATCTGTTCGCCGGCCTGTTCGGTTGTAACCAACCTGTGCCCCATCGAGGGTTGTAGTCGTGTTAGCCATTTTCTTAATATACATATTTAGTCATTCGCATCTGTCTGTGTCGGTGTTTGTTCGCGTTCTCCGTGCTGAAGGGCCGTGTCCCTGTGTATCCCCGGTCCTGCGCAGCAGGTTCTCTCTCTTTCTCCTCCCTCGCTTGCTCTTTGGTTCGAGACCCCCGCGGTCCCGCCTCGTTTCCACACGCACTTGCATGATATCTCGACATCTTTGGTGAACCCGACGTGAAGGAGGCGGCAGAAGAGCAGAAGATGAGGGGGTCGGATCTTGCAGAGGCCATGGCTTCGGCTGTGGATCAGATTGTAAACGCGCGCGAGGGCACCGATGCCCTCGACAGAGCTATTGAGGCGGTCGTCGACACGATCGGCCGGTTCGATGGGAAGGATGCCACGAAGTATTTGGCGTCCTACGGTGCAGAGATGCTGATGCGGGACATTCCGGAAGAAAGGCGTCTTGCCGGATTTCCCCGAGTGGCGATGCCGAGCATCCATGCGGAGGTGCTCGAGGTGCGGACGGAGAGCCGTACCTGGGAGGAGTTCGAAGGTCGGCTCCTAGAGAAATACGGGCTGGACGACGCGCTCCGGCTTTCGAAGCGAAGGTTCATGGAATGGGTGGAGTCCCCGGGGAAGGGAAGAAACGCGTCGGCACTCCTCCGGGAGTTCAAGGAAAACTTTGCGCGCCTTTCGGCGCTCGACCGAACCATCCTGGACACGAGCCGGGTCTTGCTGTTTGTCAAGTCGGTCGACGAGCGGGATCGGGAGCAAGTGGGCCTCTTGCTGGAAACCGAAGACGGGCTCACTACCGACTGGGCGGCTGTCAAGAAGGTCTGTGGCCGTTTCGACAAACGGCGAGAATGGGCGGATAACGGGGCAACCGGGTCGGGCTCGGTCGCAGCAAGGAAGCTCGAACCAGCGCCACAGGTGCGAAAGGAAGAGACCCGAGAGTGGTTGGAAACCGGTTCGGCTTCGACCGGCGTAGTCAGAGGCTCAACCGGAGGAGCGGCGCTGGAGGAATTGACGAAGGCGATAAAGGACCTCCAAATCGCGCAGGCCCGAAGGGAAGGAGGCGAACCGGCTCGTGACCGACGGCCGGCGGCAGGAAACAGGTGCATGTGGTGCGATGAAGTCGGCCACATTCGGAAGGACTGCGGCGACTTCGCGGAGGCGCTGAGGAACAGGGTGGTGTACCTGTGGGAAGGACGGGTGCATGCCAGCGACACCCGAAGGGCCCTGAGCCGAAACGACGGGCGAGGTGGTATGAAAAGGTTGATGGAAGAGGCGGCGGCCCGACACGCGGAAACCGTCCACTACTCGGCGTCGGCCGACATTCGAGTCGGGGGCGGCGAGGCCCGAAGGGAAAGCAAAGCCGGATTCTGGCCGACGATGCTGGAAGGCCTTGCCGGTGCAAGGCTTAAAGGGGAGGAATCGGACCGTGCGGAGAAACGGGTACGGGAGATGACCGGGTGGAGCGACCCGGTCGAGGAAAGGACGGGCTTCGTGGAAGCCGCTTGCCAGAACTACGAGGCTCTGGTAGAAGAGAAGCGGGTGGGGAAACCCGGGACGACCGGGCCCTCACAACGATACGAGACCCGGTCCGGGCCACGACGGGACGAAGCCGGCGGGGCCGGTACGCAAGATAAACCCCAGAAGGGCGGGTACCGTCTGGGGACGGAGATAGAAAGGACCACGGACTTACGAAAGGTCCTGGAGGAACGGATCCTCGACAGCAAGGTGGAGCTGTCGTTACGAGAGGTGCTGGGAATCGCCAAGAAGGAGTTCCACGACTCCATCGTGGACTTGGTGAAACGGAAGAGGCTGTCGACGGAGACAGAACCGGAAAGACCGGTGGAAGTGCGGACGACGCACCTAGACGACATGGCGCTGGGAGACGAGTGGGCGGAAAGCCACTATTCGAGACCACACTGGGCCCGAGCGACCACGGAAACCCCGGTGAAGATCGGCGATGTCCAGGAACCGGTGATAGCTTTGGTGGACCACGGATCGGAGATCAATTTGATGTCCATGGACTTCTATAAGAAGGGCAAATGGCCGATCAACACCAAGCACGGGTGGAAAATAAGGGCAGCAACGCGCGCCACCGAGGAACTGCACGGGGCCTGTCCGAATGTGCGAGTCAAGATCGGCGACGTCGAGATTGACCAGCACTTCTTCGTGCAGGAGACGTCTTCGCATCCGGTCATACTGGGAGAGCCGTACATCACGGCGGCGCGAATGGAGACCAAGGTGCTGGACAATGGTTCGGCCTACGCGAGGGTCAAAAGCCAAGACGGGCGCCATTCGGTCCAGTTTCTGACGGTACGGCCGAACCACGAACGTAACCGCGACTCCCTCGGTTCCGAAAACCGAGAGGATTTTTAGAGAGGACTGCCAAGGCGTGGGGCCGCGACAGTCCGGATGCTCCGGGAAAACCCCACATCTGTACGATAAAACCGTGTACAATAGGTAGGAAATTTTGCTTCTCCGACAGCGGAGCATGTACGGTGGTCGGCATCGCCGGCCGAGAGAAAACAAAGACGGAGGGGAGACTTCGAGCGTGCGGAGTTCTCGGCCCTGACGAAGAAATCAGTGGCGCCGTGGAGGCGGTCTCCTTCGACGACACCTTGGGAATGCTGGGGAAGGTAGTCGAAGAGGACCTTAACGAAGACCGGACGATACCGGTATGTTCCGAAGAAATGTACGAAGTCATCGCGGATTTCGGTCGGGGGCTCGAGTCGGATCGGACGGCCCGAGTAAGCACCAAGTACAAGACTGTGGACCGGAAGGTAAGGCCAGTCGCGGTACCGTTACCGGAGGGCAGCGAGTCGCGAATCAAAGGGGTTGCATCGGACCCCAGTTTACGAGATCCGGCCTGTATAGGACACACCTTCACCAACGAGACGCTCCGGGAGCTCAAAATCGGTGGGGGCGGGTTCCTACTACCGGCGGAGGAAGACCGGTTTCGGAGAATGCTCGGAAGGCACGGGAAAGCCTTCGCATTCTCACCGGAGGAAATCGGGTGCGTAAACCCGACGATCGTAGAGCCGATGGTGATATTCACGGTACCGCATGTACCGTGGAATCTCAAGCCAATTCCGGTTCCGAGAGCTCACATCCCGAAGTTGATGGAGCTGTTGAAGCAGAAAGTTGATATGGGCATTCTCGAGCCGTCGAGCGCCCCGTATTCAAACCGATGGTTTACCGTACCAAAGAAAAACGGATCATTGCGCTTCATTCAGGACCTGCAACCGGTCAATAGGGTGACCATTCGGAACGCAGGGATTGGACCGACCATAGACGAGTTCGCGGAGGCCTTCGCCGGAAGGTCGATTTACTCGGTCGGTGATCTATACTCAGGGTACGACCAGTTCCAGCTAGCCGTGGAGAGCAGAGACATTACGACGATGCGAACTCCCCTCGGCCTAGTGCGGATGTGTACGCTACCACAAGGAGGGACCAACTCGGTGGCCCACATGGTGAATGCGATGAACAAGGTTCTGAGGGACTGCATCCCGGACATCACCATGCCGTTTCTAGACGACATCCCGATCAAGGGATGCCCGGTAGCAGAAAAGGACGAGACGATCGGGCCGGACGGGTGCCGGCGATTCGTGGCGACGCACACCGACGACTGCGAGAAGGTGCTGCAAAGGCTAGAGGCTGCGAGGCTCACCTTCTCGGGGGAGAAATCAGCCTTCGGGCAGTCGGAAATCATGGTGGTCGGACATTTATGTGGACCATATGGCCGGAAACCGTCTCCGGCAAAGGTAGAAGCCATCTCCGCGATGAAGCCTGATTGCAGCTCGGTCACGGAAGTACGAAGATTCTTGGGGGCATGCGCCTTCTACTACATATGGATCCCGCATTACGCGCACGTCGCGGAGCCGTTGTACGGATTATTGAAGAAAGGGCGAAGATTCGAATGGCTAGACAAGCACACGGAGTCGGTCCGAAAGCTGAAGGAGGCTCTTTCGGCAGCACCGGCGCTCCGAAAGGCCGTCTACAGGAAGGGCACCCCAGTGTACATAACGGTTGACACGAGTCCGACCGGAATCGGGTGGGTCGCCAACCAAGAAGACGAGGACGGCAATCGGTTCCCGATCCGATTCGGCGCGAAGGTCCTCAGTGAGCGGCAGCGAGGATACGCCCAGGTTAAACGCGAACTCTGGGGTATCGTTTCGGCGGTGAAGGCCGACAAGGACTATCTGATCGGGACAGAGGTAATCATAGAGACGGATTGCATGCCGATTCTCGGCATGGTTTCCGGATGCGCGACGCCGGACCTGGCAATGCTCAGGTGGATAGCGTACATCAAGTCCCTGGACCCGGAAATACGACACATTTCCGGGAAAGACAACGCCATGGCCGACATGCTTTCAAGGGCGAGATTCGATGACGAGGGCGGCATGGTTTCGGAGGACGAAGAGGTCGGCGTGGACTTCTTCGAGGCAACATACGTAACAACCGGCGGGACGAGCACTCCGGCGCTTAACGACTTCGACGCGAGCAAGTACGACGGGGAGTGGCTGCAGATCGGCGGGTTCTTGAGGACAATGGCGCCGGATGCGTCATGGACGAAAGACGAGGCCAACCGGATCCGGAAGAAAGCGTACCGGTTCTTTCTCCGAGATGGCTATCTATGGAAGCACCCGAAGAAGAGGGACGGCGCTCCGCTCCGGGTGGTGGCGATGAAGGAAGAACAGGAGGAGCTGCTGACGGCCTACCACGACAGCCCTTGGGCCGGACACCGTGGAACTTGGGCCACGTTCGAGAAGATAAAGGAGAAGTACTGGTGGCCGGGACTGTACCGGGACGTGCATCGATTAGTGACAACTTGCGAGAGCTGTCAGATGCACTCCGTGGTCCGACACCGGGACGAGCTTCACCCTACGTACCCTCCGACCATCCACTTCAAATGGATGGTAGATCTGGTGACGATGCCAATGGGGGTAGGACAGATGCGGTACCTGGTCGTAGCGCGGGAGGATCTGACGAACCAGGTGGAAGGCCGGGCCCTTCCGAACAAAACGACCGCGGCCGTATGTCGGTTCCTAGTCGAGGACGTGATATGCCGGTACGGGTGCGTCGGGGAAGATCGTGGCTGACCGAGGGGAGTTGGACGCCGAAGAAGCCGCGGAGCTGTTCGACCGGCTGGGAGTCAAGCTCTCGCTCACCACTGCCTATAATCCGGAGGCGAATGGAAAGGTGGAGCGCGGACACGGACCGATCGTCAAGGCGCTGGTTCGAGCATGCGGAGGCCAAGTCGGTAACTGGCCTCGGCTGCTACCTTATGCTTTGTGGGCAGACCGGACCACGCACAGTTCGGTAACCGGGTACATGCCGACGGAGCTCATGTTCGGCCAGAAGCCGATCATGCCGATAGAACGGGCGATCTCCTCGTGGGCAACGGTCGACTGGAGGGACGAGATGAGCCGGGAGGAGTTGTTGGCCGCGCGTATACGACAGCTCGAGCGGAGACCGGAGGACGTGGAACTGGCTGCGGAGAAGCTCCGGGTGGCGAGGACAAAGAACAAAGCCAGGTTCGACCGAACGCACCGGCTCCGACCAAAGAAAATCGACGAAGGTGACTGGGTGCTCGTCTACGACAGCAGCCTCGACAACCAGCACCGAGCTACACGGAAGTTCGCACGAAGGTGGTTCGGGCCTTACGTGGTTCGGAGCGCCAATGACAACGGGACATATCACCTGGCGGAACTAGACGACACGAGAATGGCGATACCGGTTGCAGGGAAGCGGATCAAAGCGTTCAAGAAGCGACACGACGACGAGCCAGACCCGGCTCTCCTAGTCAGCAGTGACGAACGATCCGAAAACGAGGAAGAACCGACGGGCGAGGAATGAAGACGGGCCGGTTTTCTCCGTCCCAACTCTCTTGGCGCATACCGGAGGATGCGCGGTTAGGTGGGGGCGGATGTCGTGAAGAAAACCGTCCGTAGGCGGAATCAGCGCACCAAGGCGTGGGAACCGGTTCTTCACGCGCGCACGCTCCAAGTTGTACATAGAAGCGAATTAGGAGGATAATCGGCAGGAACGGGCCCTAACACAAGTGGAGACAAAGACCGCGCGAACAGTCTTTTCGGTCGCGCGCGCGAGCGAAGGAACTGTACGAGTCGGCGGCGTAACTACGCGGATGCGTGAAGGACGGAGCGGATCCCTGTCCAAAAGGGACAGGGAATAAAGCTGACATGACGGCCTGCTCGTCGGCCTATATAAGGAGCAGGAAAGAGCTGTTGCAGGGATCTCGCGCAGAGAGGACGAAGTGCTGTCGGACCGTTTCTGGACGCTTCTCTCTCTGTTTCCTTCCTTCTTGAGCTCCATAGCTTTCTGTGCAGGGTTCCGAGGAGGCTCGCGCTGTTTCGAGGAACGCCCGAGTGCTTCCGGCAGCACCTCCGACCTGCTACCCCCCCCCTTTTTGTGCGTCGAAGCGAACAAGCATCGGCATCTGTTCGCCGGCCTGTTCGGTTGTAACCAACCTGTGCCCCATCGAGGGTTGTAGTCGTGTTGGCCATTTTCTTAATATACATATTTAGTCATTCGCATCTGTCTGTGTCGGTGTTTGTTTGCGTTCTCCGTGCTGAAGGGCCGTGTCCCTGTGTATCCCCGGTCCTGCGCAGCAGGTTCTCTCTCTTTCTCCTCCCTCGCTTGCTCTTTGGTTCGAGACCCCCGCGGTCCCGCCTCGTTTCCACACGCACTTGCATGATATCTCGACAACGTTAGTTGTCACCTTGGGCAACGCTGGGCCGGAAGGAAAACAACTGTCCCTAGCAATAGTCAATTTGAGCTTGCTAGATGAGGAGGCACGTCGGAAAGACAAAGAGGTGATCTCCGACCCCAAAGCGCTCCGTACTGAATCGGAACGAGGAAGACAAAGGAATCGTAGTCCCCAGAACCGGGAAAAGTCGGGGACACAGTCAAAGTCAAGGATGAGGCCTACTTGCTTCTATTGCGGCAAGTCGGGACACTTCCAGAAGAACTCTCGGCATTTTTGAAAAGGAAAGGAAACCGATAGTACCAATTCAAAGCGGTCACCGGACTGGAACGGTAAAGACCGGAGGGGACCAGACCAGAAGGGAACGACGGCAAGTGAAGAGGAGTTGATGCTCATCACCGAGGAGAGTGAGTTGAACCTTGCCGGCGACGAGACAACGTGGGTTGTCGATGTTGGAGACAAAGTCGTCAGTGCGGAAGATCAAGGGGCATTCGAGTGCTGTCGAATACCTGCGTATGACTGTTTCTATGTCGTTGCACAGAGAGAGAGTGAGAGAGAGAGAGAGGGACACAAAAGAGTTTCTTATTTCATAAAGTAATAATACAGCATCCAACCTTACAAAAAGGTTACAAGGTCACTATATATAGTGACCGACTTAGGGCAACTACCCTTTATGCTAATTACATAAATGGCCAAAACGGGATAGTGTGAATACGTCCATTATACACATGTATTCGACACTCCCCCGTAATGGGCGTATACATGGGTTATCTAAGATTACAGGTATAGACTTAGGTTCTCGGACATATCTGCTTTGTTCGAGTCGGCAGGGTCCGAAGGCAGAAGACCGAACTGGTCGGGTCGGAACAGTTGAAGCCGATCATTAAGGAACTGATGTCGGTTGTCGGAAACCATCCTGCGCTGTGTCCGGCTCTAACCGGACTGGTTTGTCGTTACGCCCATCTGATGCCGAAGAGACCGAAAGCGGTCTGCCGAAAGACACTTGGTCATTCCATCTGCGACATTGTCGGTTGTGGATATTTTCTCTAGACCGATTTTCCCTGAAATGACGCAGTCCCGAACGAAGTGATATCGAACGTCGATATGTTTGGAGGCGTTGTGGTGAACCGGATTTTTTGACAAGGCAACAGCACCTTGACTGTCGCTGTAGACAACTGGGGCCGAGTCATGGTCGACTTGTCGAAACGTGTGCGCCAGCCGACCGAGCCACAAAGCTTCTTTTGCTGCGTCGGACGCAGCTACATATTCTGCTTCGGTCGTTGAGGTCGCTGTGCACTCCTGAAGTTTCGACTTCCACGAGATTGCTCCATTGCCGAATTTGAAGCAGTATCCGGTTGTTGATTTCCGACTGTCTATACAGCCGGCGAAGTCCGAGTCGGTGTAACCGACTACGCCTGAGGTTCGGTTCGGACCGAAAAGAATGCCGTGGTCTTTTGTGCCAGCCAGATATCTGAACACATGCTTGACTGCGTTCCAATGCGATCGGCCAGGATTGTGCATAAATCTGCTAACGACTCCTACGGCGTGAGAAATATCAGGCCGTGTCGCGACCATCAGGTACATAAGGGAGCCGACTGCCGGTGCATACGGTACCGACTTCATATCTTCCCCCTCCGGACCGGATGTCGGGCAGTCTCGCTGAGAGAGCCGAAGATTCATAGGGAGCGGGGTTGAAGCAGATTTGGCTGATTGCATGTTGAAGCGTTCTAAGACACGTCCGATATAGTCGGTCTGAGACAAAAAAAGATGTCGTTTATCGCGATGCCGACTAATTTTCATGCCAAGGATGTGTCGTGCCGGACCGAGGTCCTTCATGGCAAACTTCAACCGCAGTTGCCGAATGAGATCGGCAAGTTCGCCCGCGTGGCGTCCAGAAATTAGCATGTCGTCCACGTAAATGATGAGGAAGATGGGTGATCCATCTTGAGCTGTGTTGGTAAAGAGACAATGGTCCTCATCGCTTTTTGAGAAGCCGATCGATTGGATGAAGTCGTCGAACTTCTTGTACCATTGTCGTGGTGCCTGTTTGAGGCCGTATAGACTCTTCCTGAGTCGGCAGACTAGATGTTCTTGGCCGGTTGCCACGAAGCCTTTTGGCTGCTCCATATAAATTTCCTCGTCAAGATCACCATGGAGGAATGCTGTTTTGACATCTAGCTGAATCAGCTCCAAGTTGTCAGCTGCCACTACGCCGAGTAGAAAACGAAGGGTTGTCATTTTCACCACTGGTGAAAAAATCTCGTCGAAGTCGACGCCATATTCTTGTCGGAAGCCCTTCGCAACTAATCTGGCCTTGTACTTTGGGGTGGTCGAATCAGACGTCTCTTTTAGTCGATAAACCCACTTGCAAGGAAGAGCACGTCGGTTCCTAGGTAATTCGACCAGATCCCAAGTCTTGTTTGCCCGAATGGAGTGCATTTCCGACTCCATCGCCAGATGCCAGGTGGCGGAATCGACAGATGTCGATGCTTCTTCGTAAGACGTCGGTTCGCCGGCGTCGGTGAAGAAAATTCCAGGAGAATACCTCTCCGGAGGTTGCGACAGTCTCTCGGATCGGCGAGGTAAGATTGGACTGGTCGCATCGGGTATCAAGGCCGGATGGTCCGAAAGCGGATTGTTCTGTTGTGCCGAGTCGGTAGTGTAAGGTTCAGCTACCCGTGAAGCTGACCGTGTGTTGAGAGCAGGGCCTTCTTGAAGGGTCGGCACATCGGAAAATGTTACCCTTCGGACTTCGATCGGTTTTTCGACTGATGGATTCATAGCCGACTCGTTGAACACAACGTCCGAACTTCGAACGATTTGTCTGCGTTCGGGGTCCCAGAGTCAGTATCCCATTTCGCCGTCGGATCCATATCCGAGGAAAATGCATTTCCTGGACCGAGGTGCAAGTTTTCGGCGATCATCTTTCGGAATGAGGGCGTACGCCTCGCATCCGAAGATCCTCAGCTTGTCGTAATTCGGCTTACTGCCGATCCATAGTTCCTGAGGAATTTGAAGTCCTAGAGGTCTACTTGGCGACATATTGATTATGTGTACTGCCGTGAGTAGAGCCTCTGCCCAGAAGCCATCCGACAGTCCGGAGTGTTGGAGCATGGAAACTGTCCGTTCTTGGATTGTCCGATTCATTCGTTCTGCAATCCCGTTTTGCTCCGGACTGTGTGGTGCCGTAAGTTCACGTCGGATGCCGCGTTGTCGGCAGAATTTGACGAATTCTTCGGATTTAAACTCTCCCCCGTTGTCGGTTCGAAAGCATTTCAGCTTTCGGTCGGTTTGATTTTCCACCATAGCGAGCCAATCGGTGAAGATCGAGAAGACACGATCTTTGGTGCGAATTGGATAAGCCCACACCTTTCGAGTCGAATCGTCAATAAAACTGACGAAGTAAGAGGCACCGCCAAGAGACTGATGCGGCATTGGGCCACAGACGTCCGAGTGGACCAAATCGAGAGGTCTCGTTTCTCTTGGTGCTGATGTCGGGTGTGATGCGGCTGCTTGTTTGCCATACTGGCAATGCTCGCAGAATTGATGGTCGGAGAAGGAGAGTTTAGGGATGTATCCGGTTCTAGATAGGTGCGTGATGCCGGCCTTGCTGAGGTGTCCTAATCTTCTGTGCCATAGTGATGACACAGGAATATCCACCAAAAACAGGTTACCCTCTCTGAGCGTAACATGTAACGGATACAGGGAGTGTATCTTGGGTCCTCTAGCAAGCAGGAGGTTCCCCCTGTGGAGTGTCCACCCTCCCGAAGAAAAACCGGCACGAATGCCGTCTTCATCTAGTTGTCCGACTGAGATCAATGGCCTTGAGAGCTCGGGTACGTGTCGGACATTGTGGAGTACAAGTGTAGAGCCACCTGCAAGGTTGAGCTCTACTGTGCCGATTCCGATGATGTCACAGTGTTGCGAGTTACCGACTCGAACTGAGTCGGAGTGACGGATCGTATATTGCCGAAATTGGGATCGATGAGGAGTCACGTGAAATGACGCGCCCGAATCCAAGAGCCATGTGCTCGATTCTTCAGTCGTGAGCAGAACTTCTGATCCGACTGGATTTTCGATTGATAGAATATTCGGGTCGTCTGGTAGCACATCAGCCGAGAAGCTGACGTAATTGATCTCCTCATGCCGGCCACTCTTCTTGTTGTTCTTGTTCTTGAGTGCGCGGCAGTCGGCTTTGATGTGTCCGGGTTTCTTGCAGTAGTTGCAGATTCGGTTATCCCGTGACTGGCTCCGTCTTCGCTGATTGTTCGGCGGCCGTGAGGAATCTCTTCCTCGTATGTTCGATCGGTCTGTCGAACCTTGTACTACGTAAGCGTCGTCTGTTGAGTCTTTGGCGAAAGACTTTCTCCGAGCTGCTTCGGTCAGGATTGCGCTCGTGACTTCGGAGTATTTAACAGCCGTGGTTGACGCGTTGCACACGGTTGTGACGAAAGTTTCCCATGATGAGGGAAGGCTGCTCATGAGTATCATTGCTCTGAGTTCATCCTCGATTGCCGTCCCCTGTGACGAGATTTGGGAGCTTATGCTTTCGTACTCATTGAGGTGTGCTTGAACCGAATCAGATTCTTTCATCCGCAAGTTGTAGAGGCGCCGGATCAGAAACATCTTCGTTGCGGCGACCTTCTTTTCGTAAGTGTCCGACAGTGTTTTCCACAGTTCGAATGCTGTCGTACACGATTGCACCGTAAAGTATACCGATTCCGATAGGTGCATCCGAATCGTGGCGCGGACAATTCTGTCCAGCTTCTGCCACTCAATTGGTTTGTATCCTTCTGGAGGTTCTTCATTTTCGATGGGATCGATTTGCCCCTTGACTATGAGATAGTCCTGCATTTGCTCCTTCCAGAAGTTGAAGTTCGATCCATCGAACTTTCGTAGACTCATTTCTGACGAGCCGGATGTTGATGCCATCAAATTTGGTTTCGGTTGACGAAGCTCGGTTCGGAGTTGACTACGAGCCTTGTTGGAGTGCAGCCGGTTGGCTCACCCGATATTGCTCTAGTCGGATTTGAACCCGAGTCGGTTCGGCTTCGGAACTTGCTCGAATTGACTCCGGTAGCTTGAGGGGCAGAACCGACTGGTCTTCCCGAATGTTGCCGAGTCGGAGTGAGCCCGGTTCGCTTCGGATATATATGCCGAATACCGATTATTGAAACCGATTATCTGGACCGATTCTGCTTCGGTTGACTGCAGCAACGAGAGAGACGGATCCAACTGATCCTCCCGAATGTCGATCAGCCAGATGAAGCACGAATTTGGGTTGTTGTCAATGTTGCACAAGGGGATTTCACCTCGAGCGGTTACGATCACAAGGAACAGAGTACAACCTGCTGGCTTACTCCAAGCGAAGTTGATCTTACGCGATGAGATGCAAACCTCGTTTTTCTTCTTCTTCTCTCTTCGAATGACGCAGGAAACCGAATACTGTGCAGGCTGAGACGACGGCCGACAGCGGATTGAAGGACCGACTACTGTGCAGGCTCTGATACCAGATGTTGGAGACAAAGTCGTCAGTGCGGAAGATCAAGGGGCATTCGAGTGCTGCTGAATACCTGCGTATGACTGTTTCTATGTCGTTGCACAGAGAGAGAGTGAGAGAGAGAGAGAGGGACACAAAAGAGTTTCTTATTTCATAAAGTAATAATACAGCATCCAACCTTACAAAAAGGTTACAAGGTCACTATATATAGTGACCGACTTAGGGCAACTACCCTTTATGCTAATTACATAAATGGCCAAAACGGGATAGTGTGAATACGTCCATTATACACATGTATTCGACAGTCGATTCCGGAGCGTCGTTCCACCTTACTCCGGACCGGAAAAACCAGTGAGCATGGCTGTGTCCAGATGGGGAATGAAGGTACATGCCGAATTGTGGCTGACAACACCAACCGGATGCAAGTTGCTGATGAAGGATGTCTGACACGTTCTGGAGGTTCGACTGAACTTGATATCAGCCAGTCGGCTAGATGATGAGGGCTACACGGGTAGCATCTGGAACGGTGTCATGAAGTTCAACAAGGGGAGCCTGATAGTGGCTCGGGCCCGGAAGGTCAACACACTGTACCTGATGAATGCCCGGTTATGCCCGGAAGAAGTGAACGTGGCATCTGACACTGCCGGTGAGCTGTGGCACAAGAGACTGTGTCACATGAGCGAGAAGGGGATGAAGAGGCTTGCCGATGACAACCTCATTCCGGTGAAGGACGTGCATCTTGAGAGGTGCACCGATTGCCTGGCAGGTAAGCAAAACCGAACCTCTTTCCGATCAAGGCCACCGATGAGACGTAATGTACCATTGGAGTTGGTGCATACCGATGTGTGTCAAGTGGACACGAAGTCACATGCCGGAGCGTAGTACTTTGTGACGTTCATAGATGACCACAGCCGGAAGCTGTGGGCCACACTGTTGAAGATGAAGGATCATGTGTTATCCGTCTTCAAGGAGCTCCACGCGAGAGTGGAAAGAGAAACCGGATGGAAGCTGAAGGCAGTTTGAGCAGATAACAGAGGAGAATACCGGGGGTAGTTCGAGGAGTACTGTCGCTCGAAGGGAATCCGACTCGAATTTTCCGTGTTGAAGACGTCGGAACTAAACGGGCTGGCCGAGAGGATGAACCGAACCATAATGGAGAGGGTCCGGAGTATGTTGGCACATGCTAAGCTACCCAAGACGTTTTGGGCTGAGGCGCTGTCAACAACGACGTACCTCAGTGCCCTTGGACGGAGACATGCCGCAGAGAGTGTGGACCGGTAAGGAAGTGTCTTACCGGCATTTGAAGGTTTTCGGGTGTCTTGCTTACGTGCATGTTGCAAAGGACCGGAGAGCAAAGTTGGATCCAAAGTCCCGGCCTTGCATATTCCTCAGATATGGCGATGATGAGTTCGGCTACCGAGTGTGGGATCTAGTCGACAAGAAGGTTTTCCGGAGTCGAGATATTATCTTCATGGAGGATAAGACCCTTGCCGACTGGGAGTTGGAAGAAGATAATGAACTCCGAGTTGACCGGTAAGATCGGTTTGATGAGATTCGGACCTACCCGGCGAAGAGCCGGTTGACACTCGAAGAACCGGCCGGTTACGGTGAGGATACCGAATCGGCAGAAGAAGAAGAAGAGGAAGCTGGAACCGGAACTGACCAAAACCCTGAATCGGATTCAGATGAAGAACAATTAGAGGAGCCGGTTGCCGAAAGCCAAAGACGGAGATATCCTCTCAGAGAGAGAAGGCCCCCTCGGAGATTTTCGGATCCAGAGCATGTGTTGCTAACCGATGAGGGGGAACCGGAAAGTTTCAAAGAAGCAAAGGAGGACACCCACAACTGCAAGTGGTTGAGTGCCATGCAGGACGAGATGGATTCCCTGCATGAGAACCATACGTATGAACTGGTGGAGTTGCCGAAAGGAAAGCAGGCAGTCCGGAATAAGTGGGTGTACAAGCTGAAACTGGGAGATGTCGACAACTCCTCGAGATACAAAGCCAGGATCGTGGTGAAGGGGTTCCAGCAGAAGAAGGGTGTGGACTTCGACGAGATATTTGCCACGGTAGTAAAGATGACCTCCATCTGGACAGTGCTGGGCATAACGACAAGCATGGACCTCGAGGTAGAGAAATTAGATGTGAAGACGGCGTTCCTCCACGACGACCTCGAAGAGGAGATCTACATGCAGCAACCAGAGGGATTTGTGAAGAAAGGGAAGGAACACCTGGTTTGCCGGTTGAAGAAGAGCCTCTACGGTTTGAAGCAGGCTCCCCGACAATGGTACCAGAAGTTCGACTCCTTCATGACCGATCAAGGGTACCACAAGACGCAGGCCGATCACTGCGTATTTGTGAAGAAGTTCGAAGGTGGAGACTTCCTGATACTCCTCCTGTATGTGGACGACATGTTGATCATCGAACGAGAGCAAGTCAAGATAAAGATGTTGAAGAAGGCTTTGAACCAGACCTTCTCAATGAAAGACTTGGGTCCGGCAAGGCAGATACTGGAGATGCATATCATCCGGAACCGGTCAACGAAGCAATTGTGGCTGTCACAAGGAGAAGTATGTGACAAAGGTGCTTCAACGGTTCAACATGTCAGATGCGAAACCTGTCGGATCGACACTCCCGACAAGCTATAGGTTATCCGGTAAGCAAAGCCCGAAGACGAAGGTAGAGGAGGCAGATATGATGAAGATACCATATGCCTCTGCCGTCGGGAGCTTAATGTATGCAATGGTGTGTACCTGACCGGATATTGGATACGTAGTCGGAGTGGTGAGCCAGTTTATGAGCAATCCCGACAAGGAGCACTGGAATGTGGTAAAATGGATACTCCGGTACTTGAAAGGCACCTCAACTATGTGTCTCCGATTCTGCTCCGGTAAACCCCAACTTGACGGTTTCACCGATTCAGATATGTGGGCTGATGCGGATACCAGCCAGTCAACATTGGGATATCTTATGACATATGCAGGGGGAGCTATTTCGTTGCAGTCGAGGTTGCAGAATACGGTTGCGTTGTCAAGAGCTAGGGATGAAGGACTTCATCGAAGAGCTAGGGATCCGGCAAGAGGAATACCGGCTCTACTGCGACAATCAAAGTGCCATCCACCTTGCGAAGAACGCAACGTATCATTCCAGGACGAAGCACATCCAACAGAGGTACCACTGGATTTGGGAGCGAGTAGAAGATTGGGAGTTCGCGCTGACGAAAATCCACAAAGAGGAGAACGGGTCAAACATGCTGACCAAAGTGCTGACACTTGACAAGCTGAATGCATGCAGGAGGAGGATTAGACTGACGAGGCATCCCATGCCGGAGTGAAGGGGGAGTTTGTGAGGATTTCGGTCCCTCCGGATGGGATATGTGTACTCGGCAAGGAAGGCCCGGTGAGAATCGGAGGACGCATGCTTGGTGAGAACCTCTCACTGAATGAAGGGACATATATGTAAATATGTTCCAAAGAGGCTGGTGCTATATTATAAATAACCTGAAAGTCATATTAGTATAAATATGACCTAGGCAAAATAGTATTTGTGCGTATCATTGAGTGTTGTCATTTTGTTGTATATAGTTGAAAAGAATGGCGAGCAAAAGCAATATAGGAAAACCGAACAACAGAAAACGTAGGTTTAATGGAAAGCTTAGGTTTACACAGTACGCACGGGAGAGACAGAGAGAGAGTAAACACAAGAACTTAATTCAAAAAATAATACTCGATCTGTACATACATCGTGCTCAGTGAGCACCTTTTATACAAGCCCTGACAATGGGCTAACACAAGTACTAACAGTACTTGACTGCTCATAAATGAGCCTTGACACTAACTCCCAAATATATTCCTTGCGGAATATCTTTTTGATGGCCTCCCGGTTTTTGCACCGATTCGGCCTTCCTACGCACCGGTCTGCGTATAGGTTTCCAACCGATCCGGCCTAACCGATCAGTCCCAACCGATCCGGTCCTCGGCTTGCTCAGCCGATTTGGCCAATGTTGAGCTTGTCTCTCAACACTCCCCCTCAAGCTCAACTTGAGGCTCTTCGGGATCTTCCGGGTCATCGCTCTGGTTCCTCCTGGCTCCACGCCTCGCTCGCGCTCCTCGGCCTGTTCGACTCCGTGCGCTTCAACCCTTCCGGTCGGCTTGTCTGCTCCCACGACCCTTTATAGCTCCCTTCCTGTCGCGGTGTTGGCACTTCTCCTGCTGCCTTCTTTTCCGCTTGGCCCTAGGTTGATTCAGTGTATCCGAATCAAACATCCGAACCGACTCGACTACCTCTGATCGATTTTTGCTCTCGTCCGAGTTGGCTGTCTCCAACTCGTCTTCAGTCTTCTCGCCCTTGACGGCATCATCTCCCCCATGCTTGGTTGGCTTCGGCTCTTTCTTTCGGCTGCTCCCCTTATGTCCGCATTCAGACTCTTCCGCGGATCTGCCCTTGTTGTCCAGAGGACAGAAATGTAAAATTAGGAAATTAGCAAACGGCGGTAGTGTAACCGAGTAGGAAAGAACGCCAGCGAGCGTCGAGTCCGAGTATCACGGGCCACCGACGACTCGGCTGTGTATTAGGGGAAACGTTATTTAAACGAGGTCCAGTACCTCAGAGCGGAGGCAGAAAATATAGGCGGAAGCACTAGCTTAGTCCATCGTAACTAGATAATCCTGTAAGGTCACCGGCCGTAGGCGGTGTTCTGTAATCCTTTTGGTGTTGCAGTAATATATCTGATTTGTGTCCATTTTGCTCCATGTGTCTGTGCTTTGGCTCATACTTATGATTTCAGCGCCGCCCACGCCTATCAAGATCTCGCTAGTGTTTTATCTCTGATCATTTTCTCCCTCACGACGCCTCTGTTACGAGCCTTCACGTACCACGCCCTTGGATACCGATAGCCGCAGGTCTATCGAAGGTGTTCACCCAAAGGAACGGGTAACACAATTTGGCACGCCCGGTTACAACTGTGAGTGCATAGTGAACTTCGTTGAAGGTAACCACCAGCCGCCATTATGGCGCCCCCTCGCACCACGAGGTCTCGACCACCTGCCCGACGCCCTGAGCCAGTCGATGGAACTTCCGACTCGGCGATCACTGACCAATCCTTTCCCGAGCAATCAGAGGCTTCCCTAGTGCAATCCTCGCCACTGGACACTTGATCGCGAGTTGATTGACCACCAAAACCCCCGCCGAGCCCTTCGGAGGTCAATCAACCGGAACTAAACCCTTTCCCGGTGCTACCAGAAGACCTAGAGTACGACATCATTCCGTACCCTTACCCACGATACACCGACGGACCAGACGCGGAGTCACACATCCGTGCCTTCATATCCACGTGGCAGGCCAACCACTCAACGCACCGCCTCACGCCGGCCGAAATCGATGCCTCAAAGATTGCCGAGTTCACACTCTCCCTCGATGGACCGGCTGCACGATGGTACTCTCGCCTCGAAATAGGAGAGGCCACCACTTTCCAAATCGTGCGCACAAAGTTCCTTGAACTTTTTCATTGTGAGGTGCCTAAACGGGAACTGCTCCGGCAATTCTTCTCTATATGCCAAGAACCGCACGATACGGTCGTGCAGTTCACGATCCAGTTCCAGGATCTCTACAGACAAGTGGCCGATGATGTCTCGACACAACATATACCGGACACTTTCCTGTCCAGTTTACGAGAGCCTCTCCAAACGACTCTCGCAGTTACAAATTTCGCCAACCATACTATCGAACAAGTCATAGCGCGGGTTCTCGCCCTCGATCAGACCCAGCACGGCGCGGCCTTCTCGATGACATCCTTACAAAACGCTCTTCCCCAAGAGGACAATCACTTTCGCCAAGCTCTCTAATGCACGACGAGTTCAGGATCAGGGCACTTGGCCCTCGAACGTCCCCACCGACCACAGTGTCCGATCTGTCAGTCTCGAGCTCACACTATCGAGCAGTGCGAATATAATATGCTGAACCGCGCAACGGTGGCACCGGTCCGCCAGATCGAGCCAAGAAATACATACTCTCGGCAGGACGAGCGATATGCCTACCGAGACCAGGATAATGACCGACCGCGATCCCCGGATCGACTGCGCCGAGACGACGACTACCGTCGTGATGACCGCCGTGATCACTATCGTGATGACCGGCACGACGATTATGCTCGATATGATGATGATCGCGATGACCGGTATGACCGACGGAACTCATGCAGTGATCGGCAAAACGGCAACCGCAACTCACGCAACAATAGAAGACATAATGACAACCACCGACGGGACGCTCCTCAAAATGACCAGCGCAACTCCAACGCACCTCGGACCAACCCACCACCAAACGAGACTGGGAATCAACAGCAACAACTTCCACTCATAGACCGAGCGGACACCAGCAGCTCGGCCAACGTTACGTGTTTTAAATGTAACCAACCAGGCCACTACGCCACGCAATGTCCAACAACCGACCGTGGCAAGGCACCCGCGGTGAACAGTATCATGGCCGATGTTCAAACCGTCACTACCCGGAGTAAAGCGTAGACTACACAATGGCAAATCCAGGATGAAGTCCGTCAGGCAGCAAAAGAATGGATCGACACGGCCAATAAAAATAATGCCGTGCGCATGCAAACTGACATGAGAGACGGGCCCAGTGGAGCACCACAAACCTCGGTACCATCCAAGTCGTCGGAGGACGACCAACTATGGGATGCTCTTACCAACTCTCGCATCTGACTGCCCCTACATAAGCTGTTACCACTCATGCCGAGATTTCGGGACACCCTGGCTGCACTCCAGGCCAATACTAAGCCCGTAACGCCACCGGTTCACCTCACCTCACCAGGCACAGGTCCACCACTCATGGATTCTCAGAACCCAGCCGTGAAAATCATCATTAAAGGACAAGACTTGCACGGATGCATCATAGACGACGAATCTGGCGTAAACGTTATTAGCGAAACAACTTGTCACAACCTCGGCCTAAATCAATTTGAACCGTGCCCCTTTTGGCTTCGGATGGCCGACACCCACTCTGTTCGCCCCATTGGTTTAATCCACCACCTCGACTTCACACTCGGAGGCCACATGTTCACAATCTCGGCCGTCGTGCTAAGACTGGAGACCCAAGGCGCCTACCCAATGTTACTAGGTAGACCATGGTTGCGTATAGAGAATATCAAGTAGCATTGGCAACACAACATGATCTCGTTCCGACGAGGCAAGACAAAGGTCCAAATTATCACGGAAGAACGCGTCCCCGCGGTCCTCAACGCTTCGCCGTTATATGCGGAGGGGGTCCATATGCTTGACGGTTTGGCTGATGAGGAGGTCGATGAATTCCTAGATGATCATCCCACGATCATCCCTCTCTTCGAAATCAATGCCATACCAACCATCGAGCCACCTAAAGACGAGGAAGTCACAGAGGAATCACCACCCCAAGATGAACTAGATCCAACCACAGTTGCCGAGCTACGCCATGCTCGGGATGCTTTTGAACGCGAACTTGCCATTTCACAACGAGTCAAAACATCAACCCTGGAAACAATAAACCTCGGCTCGGACGAGAATCCCCGTACGTTACAAATTGCCAATAATCTACCAACCGGAGAACGGGCATCCCTCGTACGATTGCTCACCGACTACTAGGATGTTTTCGCTTGGTCTTACACCGATATGAAGGGGCTGGATCCTCAATACTACCAACATCAAATCCACCTCTTACCCGACACTCGGCCGGTTCAACAGAGGCGCTACAGGATGAACCCCAACTACACCGCTAAAGTCAAAGAGGAAATCGACAAACTACTTCGAGTGGGTTTCATTCGCCCTGTTAAACGGGCCACGTGGTTGAGCCCGATCGTAGTAGTCCCAAAGAAGAATGGAAAAATCCGCGTCTGCGTCGACTATCAGAAGCTTAACGCGGCAACAGTCACCGACGGTTTCCCTCTCCCCTTCACGGACAACGTCCTCGACACGGTAGCCGGCCACGAATGCTACAGTTTCCTCGACGGGTTTAGGGGCTATAACCAGATAAGAATGCACCCGGAGGATCAGGAGAAAACTGCTTTCGTCACGGAATGGGGTGTTTTTGTAGCAGAAGTAATGATGTTTGGTCTAAAAACGGCGCCGACTACGTTCCAGCGCATCATCACTGAAATCTTTCATGACTACATCCCGGTGTTCATGCAAGTCTTTCTCGACAATTTCGCCGTGTATGGCCATCAACGGGAACACATGACCCAGTTACGACTCTTCCTAGACCGATGTTGCCAAGCTCGATTGAGTTTAAACCCGGCGAAATGCGCGTTCTTAGTCACCAGCGGCAACCTTCTCGGCCACATTGTCAGTCAAGAAGGCATCGCTATGGACCTGGATAAAGTAAAGGCCATCCTGACCGCCTCCGCACCCTCGAACGCTAAGGCACTAAGCCGATTTTTGGGACAGATCCGGTGGCACAGCCGAATGATACGACACCTGGCCGATTTCGCGACACCTTTACACGCGACAATCCATCACCTTCCCTTCCAATGGACGTCAATCGAGGACACGACCTATCAGACCCTGAAACTAATGCCCTCACATGCCCCGGTGGTCTAGCCTCCGTTTCATGTCTTCGTAGATGCTTCGGACATCGCCATCGGAAGTGCCCTGATGCAATGCACACCCCCGAATTGGTATAGGCCCGTGTACTACGCCAACCGACGGCTCTCGACCGCGGAAAAGAATTACTCCACCACTGAGCGGGAGGCCCTCGGTATGATTTATAGCATCAATAAATTCCGACATTACCTCTTTTGGGCCGGAAGTTTACCTTTCACGTGGATCACTCGGTCCTTCTTTATTTGGTCAATAAACAAGCCCTCACCGGACGGTTGGCTCGGTGGATGCTCCTACTCCAAGAGTTTGATTTCCAGATTCAGCATCGACTCGGGGTACAACACGCCGTCGCCGACTACTTAAGCCGTCTTGATTCAGGGGAACCGGCAAAAACAACGTACGACGAGCTACCGGACGCTAGCCTATTTAACCTGACCACGATGCCCGAAGATAATGAAGATGAATGGATCACGGAGATGACCCATTTTCTCACTACCGGTTTACCTCCCGAGCACATGCCCCTTGACACGAGAAAACGCCTAGCAGTGCGTAGCCGGAATTTTTGCCTCGTCTCGGACATTCTCTACCACAATGGCTCGAACGACATATGGCGCCGAGCGATTCGGCAATTCGAGAAGAACGCCGTTCTTCAGGAAGCCCACCAGGGAGTAGCTGGGGGGTAGTACGCTGGGGATTCCACGGCAAGGAAAGTTTGGCAAAGCGGATTGTGGTGGCCGACAACGAAGAGAGACGCTCACGAGTTTTGCCGGCAGTGCGATTTGTGCCAACGATTGGGGCAACCAATGGAACAGTCACGCATGCCACACCAGCCGATTCTTCCGTTGGACCCATTTCAAAAATGGGGTTTGGATTTTGTAGGCCCTTTCAAACCACCCCCGGCCCGTACAGGGAATAGGTATATTATCGTTGCCACGGACTACTGCACCAAATGGGTCGAGGCTAAGGCACTCCGAGACAACACGGCGGCATCGACGGCTCAATTCGTGTACGAGCATCTTTGGTGCCATTACGGATGCCCAATTGAGCTCGTTAGTGACCAAGGTGGGCACTTCATCAATCATATAATACGTGAGCTTACACACCATTACGCGGTGGTATACAAGAAAAGCACACCATACTACCCGCAGGCGAACGGCTTGGCGGAATCAACCAATAAAATCCTCCAAACCATACTGAAGAAGATCGTCAATGAAAACAGGACCGATTGGGATGACAAACTCCAGAGCGCGTTGTGGGCGTATCGTATGACTTTCAAAACAAGCATCCAATCAACCCCCTTTCGAATGGCGTTTGGGTTAGAAGCCGTAATGCCCGTCGAGTTCCAAGTCCCGAGCCTCCGAGTTCAAATCAAAGCACGGCTCCTCGAGGCCCAATCCGAGCAATACCGGCTGGAACAACTCCTCGAACTCGGCGAAGACAAGATAGAGAGTATGGCCCAGCTCGAACAACGCCAACGACAACGCAAGGCTTTCGTGGATCGACATCGAAACGGGCTGGAGAAGGAGCTCACCATCGGCAAACCGGTTCTTCTTTTTCAAACATGACTCGGGTCAATGCCGGGAAAATTAAGATTTCGGTGGACCGGTCCATTCTGGATTATTGACGAGTTCAACGAGACGTTCCAGCTCGGCACACTCGCCGGGGACACTGTCAAAAGCTGGGCCAATGGTTTCCGACTTCGACCATATCGAGGCACTACACCACCCAACCTGTTTACCGAGCCACACGACACAAACGAGTTTCGGGAGAGCCCCATGGAGGAGGCTATGTGTCCCCCTTAATAAGGACTCACCCACTTTTTGAAATTAATAAAGTAGGTAGGATTAACCATAGTTTAGCCGCCGATTAGCTACACCTACACCACCCACCTAGGCACCCACAATTTAGGAGCACCCCTAGCCACCTCTCATTTAGTACCTATTTAAGCACATGCAAAGCACTCGAAGCACCCCACTCACCTTCAGGACACGTGGCGCTAGTCACTTATTATGGCACCCACGACTTAGAATCTTCAGGATTCTCTTCGGGCACAAAACCCTAGGAGTAAGTTACTAAAACCGTTTCAAAAACGCAGCACATACACAGAAGTTCATTATCGCTTCCAACCTCCATCGCTCCCAAGCTCAGAAACCCCTTCTCGCTCTCATCGCTCTAAACGCTCTTGCTCTCAAGCCCTCTTTCGCTCTCATAGCCCCTTTGCCGAGCTTCCCCTTACTGTTGTTCCTCCTCTGTCTCACCCTCGCCTCATCACTCTTCCTCACTCTTCCACATAGTCAAACCCCGTCTCCATCTCCACCATGCCTCTTACCGCTTCAACAGAAACCCGCGCCTGGCTCCAAGAACGAGGAATGGGCAGTTACCTGAAGATCATGGATGCCCCCGCACACCCGGATGCCCAAGGAGTGGCTAAACGTATTTGTCCCGAAGCCATCACCAACAACGTGCTTCCGGCTGCTTTGGACCTACAACGGGGAGGGGACCATGAGGTCGACATACCCCCGACATCGAAGCTGAAAGAGTACTTCGATGAGTACTCAGCCTCAGGGAAGGCATATCGCACGTATGGCGGTCCCAACAGAGCTTTCGGGGAGATTGCTCGTATATTGATGGAGTATGTGTTCGTGCATACGAACCCGACGAGCATGCCGCAGAACAAGGCAACCATCATCATCAGCGCGTATGAAGGAAACAAAGTCGATTGGGGAATCATCACAGGCGAAGGAGTCCGCGCCACCTTAGCCTCATTCCAGTCAGGTAAGAAGATGTTGTCTGTTCTTACCCACTTTTTGATGGTTCTATACCCACCCTCTTCTCTTCCTTCCCCTCGGACACTCACGTCCCCACCACCACCACGAAGGTAGAGAGAGAAATTGGTTGCCATCAGCCACGAAGCATGGGAGGAGCCCACATCGCCTTCACCTCCTGCCGTCGACCAAAACCCCGCATCGGCACCACCACCCACCCAACCCCAACAAAAACGGGCAGTTTCCAAGACCTACCAAGAATGGGAGGAGGAGATAGCCACGGAGGACAACACGGCAGACGATGTCACCATTCGACAGCCAACGTCGCGCCCCTCAGTAACTCCCCCAGGGCCTAGCCCACGCCCCAACACACAGCAGGCAACACCACCACGACCCCAGAAAAGGAAGCAGGCGGAGGAAACGACATGACTGGCCCCGGAACCCCAAACCTAGCCGAGCAAGAGAAGACGACTCAACCGCGAGTCCTCGGCAGAACAGAAAGAGCCACAACAAGAGCAAGCCTTAGTTGTTAGCTAGAGCAACTTGGCCATCATCCCTGAGGAGGCATCGTTGAACCAGGGAAAGATCGAGCATGGGCAGACAACGCAGATCTCGGAGGATGAAGTCCTCGGTTATAAAGACCTCCCCGCGGAGGCTTACGAATTTAGTGCGCTCCTACGCCTCGGTACGACATTCGAGCTGGTCGACTTCCTCGCCAGAGCCCAAGTCGCGGCAGCCGCTCGAATGGCGGAAGAGCAAACCGAATAAAAAATGATTCAACGCGCACTATTAGGTGAAATTGAGCCCCAGGACGACAGGGCTTTACAAAAAATAGGGAGGAAGAAGCAGGCAAAACAGGCCGCTCTCCTCATGGAGGTCCCCTAGTTGAACACGGCCCTCATCGAGGCATATAGGGACCTGGATCACACTACGCGGGCAGCCAAAGACATGGCCCGAAAGATAAAAACAACCCAAAAACAGGTTAAGGTGGCTACGGAATTATGGCACGCTGCGAAACAGAAACTAGCAGCATGGGAGCAAAACCGGCCGGAACAACAATTCTTGAGCCTTCCGGCCACGACCACCGAGGCCCTCCCAGCCCCTCCACGCATAACAATGATAGATAAAAGCACCGTCACGGATTCAATCATGACGATCCAGGCCAGCACACTAACAGACTCGTTACAAATGGTCGATGCCTGCACAACAACCCAGGTGGCCACGCCCATGGAGAAGACCGAGATACCACCCCCTCGTCCACCCAAGGAGGTGGCAACCCAGACAGAACCCCCGCTCCGGGATTACCGAGCGGAGCTTAAAGAAGAACAACGGCGGACCGAGAGACACGAACAACGACATCAAGAGGCCATGTCTCACTTAAAAGAAGAAGCTTCCAAATAGATGGCCGAAATTAGAGCCCATGCCGACCAAAGGATACACGAGCAGAACGAAGCACTGGGCCGGGTACAAGCGCAAGCCGCGGGCAAAGAAGCAGAACTCAAAACCAAGCTGGAGGAATACGCGGCCACAATGGCAGAGAAAGAGAAGGAGGTCCTAGACCTACAGGCTGCGCTCGACAATGCGAAAGACTGGAACCACCGGCAGGAGGAAAGAAATCG
The DNA here is from genome assembly GCF_043228905.1 of Azolla caroliniana. Lineage (NCBI taxonomy): Eukaryota > Viridiplantae > Streptophyta > Polypodiopsida > Salviniales > Salviniaceae > Azolla > Azolla caroliniana. The sequence goes on from NW_028230445.1 coordinate 2,253,391, forward strand.
CCAACGGGAGGAGAGAATGATCGCGGAAAATGCCGAGCTGCAGAGTTAGCGTACGACCCTTAAAGAAATGGCTGACGAGTTTTTCATCAAATGCAAGCTACTTTCGGAGCAAAAAGACGAATTATCTGATTCCTACTTCGCCCTACAAGAAGAGAGAATCGTCGAACGGGAACAAGTCTGGGCCGCGTGTCAAAAAGAATGGGAGAAAGCTACCGAAGAGCTCACCAAGCATTACAAGCAGTCTATCCAGCTCGTAACCGCGGACGCAAAGAACACTCAAGCCACCTATGAACTACTTGCAAAGAAGCTTCAGGCCGAGGTCAACGGCTTAAAAGAGGAATTGGCAGCCGTCCGAGCACAGCTCGGCATGGATGAGACACGCATCAGAATACTGATCGAGAAACAACGCGAACACCTAACCAAAAAGGTCGAGGAAACATTAAGTCGCGCAGGAGAAGAATGGGCAGCCCAAGCTACCTAATTGCATATTTTACGCGTCGACGCCGAGAACCGACGGAAGGAGGGCCGCGGCTTTTACAAAATGGACGAAGCCAGCATACAAAACCTGCGTGCAGATTTAACCGAGGATTACCAGTCCTTGGCAAAATCTCACACCGTGGCAATCGAGCAAATACTGGAGGACTTCAATGACGATCAGATGTTGTTTCGACTGGAAGCAAAAGCCTTCGAACGAGAACGACTCACAGCCATCCCAACCAGCCCTCCAATGGCCACAGAGCAGAAGGAAGAACCTCCCAGCGAGGGGATCACGGACACGGCACAGGAGGAACTCGCCCCGGCCAACAGACCTCTCGAGAACGCCCACACGGTACCAGATCCAGTCGAAGTAGAGGTCAGCGTACTCGAACCCACACCACCACCAGAAGAATCGGTCGCACCTGAGGCGGACGCCCGAGAGGATATGACACCCTCGGACCAAACTCAACCCCCCGCACTGATAGTCCAACCAGACCACCCGGCCACCACCCCGGACCCCGAAAACATCCTCGACATCTTAAAAGAGGAATGAAACGAGGATCACGCCTAAAAGGCAATTTTTGTAATGTTGTTAGTATTTTGTAAGTCGTGGGTCCGACGAACAAGGTCCTGTCCCACGGGCGTGGCAGGTGTTGTCCATAGGATAGAAATGTAAAATTAGGAAATTAGCAAATGACGGTAGTGTAACCGAGTAGGAAAGAACGCCAGCGAGCGCTAAGTCCGAGTATCACGGGCCACCGACGGCTCGGTTGTGTATTAGGGGAAACGTTATTTAAACGAGGTCCAGTACCTCAGAGCGGAGGCAGAAAATATAGGCGGAAGCACTAGCTTAGTCCATCGTAACTAGATAATCCTGTAAGGTCACCGGTGTCGAGGTATTACACAAGTGCGTGTGGAAACGAGGCGGGACCGCGGGGGCCTCGAACCAAAGAGCAAGCGAGGGAGGAGAAAGAGGGAGAACCGGCTACGCAGGACCGGGGATACACAGGGACACGACCCTTCAGCACGGAGAACGCGAACAGACACCGGCACAGACAGATGCGAATGACTAAATATGTATATTAAGAAAAATGGCTAGCACGACTACAACCCCCGATGGGGCACAGGTTGGTCGCAACCGAACAGGCCGGCGAACAGATGCCGATGCCTGTTCGCTTCAACGCACAAAGGGGGGGTAGCAGGTCGGAGGTGCTGCCGGAAGCACTCGGGCGTTCCTCGAAACAGCGCGAGCCTCCTCGGAACTCTGCACAGAAAGCTATGGAGCTCAAGAAGGAAGGAAACAGAGAGTGAAGCGTCCAGAAACGGTCCGACAGCACTTCCTCCTCTCTGCGCGATCCCCTTTTTACAGCTCTTTCCTGTTCCTTATATATCTCGACGAGCAGGCCGTCATGTCAGCTTTATCCCCTGTCCCTTTCGAACAGGGATCCGCTCCGTTCTTCACGCATACGCGTAGTTACGCCGCCGACTCGTGCCGTCCCTTAGCTCGCGCGCGCGACCGAAAAGACTGTTCGCGCGGTCTTTGTCTCCAGTCGTGTTAGGGCCCGTTCCTGCCGAATATCCTCCTAACTCGCTTCTATGTTCGACTTGGAGCGTGCGCGCGTGAGGAACCGGTTCCCACGCCTTGGTCTGCCGATTCCGCTTATGGACGGTTTTCTTCACGACATCCGCCCCCACCTAACCGCGCATCCTCCGGTATGCGCCAAGAAAGTTGGGACGGAGAAAACCGGCCCGTCTTCATTCCTCGCCCGTCGGTTCTTCCTCGTTTTCGGATCGTTCGTCACTGCTAACCAGGAGAGCCGGGTCTGGCTCGTCGTCGTGTCGCTTCTTGAACGCCTTGATCCGCTTCCCTGCAACCGGTATCGCCATTCTCGTGCCGTCGAGTTCCGCCAGGTGATATGTCCCGTTGTCATTGGCGCTCCGTACCACGTAAGGCCCGAACCACCTTCGTGCGAACTTCCGTGTAGCTCGGTGCTGGTTGTCGAGGCTGCTGTCGTAGACGAGCACCCAGTCACCTTCTTCGATTTTCTTCGGTCGGAGCCGGTGCGTTCGGTCGAACCTGGCTTTGTTCTTTTTCCTCGCCACCCGGAGCTTCTCCGCAGCCAGTTCCACGTCCTCCGGTCTCCGCTCGAGCTGTCGTATGCGCGCGGCCAACAACTCCTCCCGGCTCATCTCGTCCCTCCAGTCGACCGTTGCCCACGAGGAGATAGCCCGTTCTATCGGCATGATCGGCTTCTGGCCGAACATGAGCTCCGTCGGCATGTACCCGGTTACCGAACTGTGCGTGGTCCGGTCTGCCCACAAAGCATAAGGTAGCAGCCGCGGCCAGTCACCGACTCGGCCTCCGCATGCCCGAACCAACGCCTTGACGATCGGTCCGTGTCCGCGCTCCACCTTTCCATTCGCCTCCGGATTGTACGCAGTGGTGAGCGAGAGCTTGACTCCCAGCCGGCCGAACAGCTCCGCGGCTTCTTCGGCGTCCAACTCCCCTCGGTCAGCCACGATCTTCCCGACGCACCCGTACCGGCATATCACGTCCTCGATTAGGAACCGGCATACGGCCGCGGTCGTTTTGTTCGGAAGGGCCCGACCTTCCACCTGGTTCGTCAGATCCTCCCGCGCTAGGACCAGGTACCGCATCTGTCCTACCCCCATTGGCATCGTCACCAGATCTACCATCCATTTGAAGTGGATGGTCGGAGGGTACGTGGGGTGAAGCTCGTCCCGATGTCGGACTATGGAGTGCATCTGACAGCTCTCGCAAGTTGTCACGAACCGATGCACGTCCCGGTACTGCCCCGGCCACCAATACTTCCCCTTCAGTTTCTCAAACGTAGCCCATGTTCCACGGTGTCCAGCCCAAGGGCTGTCGTGGTAGGCCGTCAGCAGCTCCTCCTGTTCTTCCTTCATCGCCACCACCCGGAGCGGAGCGCCGTCCTTCTTCTTCGGGTGCTTCCATAGATAGCCATCCCGGAGAAAGAACCGGTACGCTTTCTTCCGGATCCGGTTGGCCTCGTCCTTCGTCCATGACGCATCGGGCGTCATTGTCTTCAAAAACCCACCGATCTGCAGCCACTCCCCGTCGTACTTGCTCGCGTCGAAGTCGTTAAGCGCCGGAGTGCTTGTTCCGTCGGTTGTTACATACGCAGTCTCGAAGAAGTCCACGCCGACGTCTTCGTCCTCCGAAACCATGCCGCCCTCGTCATCGAATCTCGCCCTTGAAAGCATGTCGGCCATGGCGTTGTCTTTCCCGGAAATGTGTCGTATTTCCGGGTCCAGGGACTTGATGTACGCTATCCACCTGAGCATTGCCAGGTCCGGCGTCGCGCATCCGGAAATCATGCCGAGAATCGGCATGCAATCCGTCTCTATGATTACCTCTGTCCCGATCAGATAGTCCTTGTCGGCCTTCACCGCCGAAACGATACCCCAGAGTTCGCGTTTAACCTGGGCGTATCCTCGCTGCCGTTCGCTGAGGACCTTCGCGCCGAATCGGATCGGAAACCGATTGCCGTCCTCGTCTTCTTGGTTGACGACCCACCCGATTCCGGTCGGACTCGTGTCAACCGTTATGTACACTGGGGTGCCCTTCCTGTAGACGGCCTTTCGGAGCGCCGGTGCTGCCGAAAGAGCCTCCTTCAGCTTCCGGACCGACTCCGTGTGCTTGTCTAGCCATTCGAATCTTCGCCCTTTCTTCAATAATCCGTACAGCGGCTCCGCGACGTGCGCGTAATGCGGGATCCATATGTGGTAGAAGGCGCATGCCCCCAAGAATCTTCGTACTTCCGTGACCGAGCTGCAATCAGGCTTCATCGCGGAGATGGCTTCTATCTTTGCCGGATACGGTCTCCGGCCATATGGTCCACATAAATGTCCGACCACCATGATTTCCGACTGCCCGAAGGCTGACTTCTCCCCCGAGAAGGTGAGCCTCGCATCCTCTAGCCTTTGCAGCACCTTCTCGCAGTCGTCGATGTGCGTTACCACGAATCGCCGGCATCCGTCCGGCCCGATCGTCTTGTCCTTCTCTTCTACCGGGCATCCCTTGATCGGGATGTCGTCTAGAAACGGCATGGTGATGTCCGGGATGCAGTCCCTCAGCACCTTGTTCATTGCATTCACCATGTGCGCCACCGAGTTGGTCCCTCCTTGCGGCAGCGTACACATCCGCACTAGGCCGAGGGGAGTTCGCATCGTCGTAATGTCTCTGCTCTCCACGGCTAGCTGGAACTGGTCGTACCCTGAATATAGATCACCGACCGAGTAAATCGACCTTCCGGCGAAGGCCTCCGCGAACTCATCTATGGTCGGTCCGATCCCTGCGTTCCGAATGGTCACCCTATTGACCGGTTGCAGGTCCTGAATGAAGCGCAATGATCCGTTTTTCTTTGGTACGGTAAACCACCGGTTCGAGTACGGGGCGCTCGACGGCTCAAGAATGCCCATATCAACTTTCTGCTTCAACAGCTCCATCAACTTCGGGATGTGAGCTCTCGGAACCGGAATTGGCTTGAGATTCCACGGTACATGCGGTACCGTGAATATCACCATCGGCTCTACGATCGTCGGGTCTACGCACCCGATTTCCTCCGGTGAGAATGTGAAGGCTTTCCCGCGCCTTCCGAGCATCCTCCGAAACCGGTCTTCCTCCACCGGCAGTAGGAACCCGCCCCCACCGATCTTCAGCTCGCGGAGCGTCTCGTTGGTGAAGGTGTGTCCTATGCAGGCCGGATCCCGTAAGCTGGGGTCCGATGCAACCCCTTTGATTCGGGATTCGCTGCCCTCCGGTAGGGGCGCCGCAACTGGCCTCACCTTCCGGTCCACAGTCTTGTACTTGGTGCTAACTCGGGCCGTCCGTTCCGACTCGAGCCCTCGACCGAAGTCCGCGATGACTTCGTACATTTCTTCTGAACATACCGGTATCGCCCGGTCCTCGATAAGGTCTTCTTCGACTACCCTCCCCAGCATTCCCAAGGTGTCGTCGAAGGAGACTGCCTCCACGGCTCCGTTGATTTCTTCGTCAGGGCCGAGAACTCCGCACGCCCGAAGTCTCCCCTCCGTCTTTGTTTTCTCTCGGCCGGCGATGCCGACCAACGTACATGCTCCGCTGTCGGAGAAGCAAAATTTCCTACCTATTGTACACGGTTTTATCGTACAGATGTGGGGTTTTCCCGGAGCATCCGGACTGTCGCGGCCCCACGCCTTGGCAGTCCTCTCTAAAAATCCTCTCGGTTTTCGGAACCGAGGGAGTCGCGGTTACGTTCGTGGTTCGGCCGTACCGTCAGAAACTGGACCGAATGGCGCCCGTCTTGGCTTTTGACCCTCGCGTAGGCCGAACCGTTGTCCAGCACCTTGGTCTCCATCCGCGCCGCCGTGATGTACGGCTCTCCCAGTATGACCGGATGCGAAGATGTCTCCTGCACGAAGAAGTGCTGGTCAATCTCGACGTCGCCGATCTTGACTCGCACATTCGGACAGGCCCCGTGCAGCTCCTCGGTGGCGCGCGTTGCCGCCCTTATTTTCCACCCGTGCTTGGTGTTGATCGGCCAATTGCCCTTCTTATAGAAGTCCATGGACATCAAGTTGATCTCCGATCCGTGGTCCACCAAAGCTATCACCGGTTCCTGGACATCGCCGATCTTCACCGGGGTTTCCGTGGTCGCTCGGGCCCAGTGTGGTCTCGAATAGTGGCTTTCCGCCCACTCGTCTCCCAGCGCCATGTCGTCTAGGTGCGTCGTCCGCACTTCCACTGGTCTTTCCGGTTCTGTCTCCGTTGACAGCCTCTTCCGTTTCACCAAGTCCACGATGGAGTCGTGGAACTCCTTCTTGGCGATTCCCAGCACCTCTCGTAACGACAGCTCCACCTTGCTGTCGAGGATCCGTTCCTCCAGGACCTTTCGTAAGTCCGTGGTCCTTTCTATCTCCGTCCCCAGACGGTACCCGCCCTTCTGGGGTTTATCTTTCGTACCGGCCCCGCCGGCTTCGTCCTGTCGTGGCCCGGACCGGGTCTCGTATCGTTGTGAGGGCCCGGTCGTCCCGGGTTTCCCCACCCGCTTCTCTTCTACCAGAGCCTCGTAGTTCTGGCAAGCGGCTTCCACGAAGCCCGTCCTTTCCTCGACCGGGTCGCTCCACCCGGTTATCTCCCGTACTCGTTTCTCCGCGCGGTCCGATTCCTCCCCTTTAAGCCTTGCACCGGCAAGGCCTCCCAGCATCGTCGGCCAGAATCCGGCTTTGCTTTCCTTTTGGGCCTCGCCGCCCCCGACCTGAATGCCGGCCGACGCCGAGTAGTGGACGGTTTCCGCGTGTCGGGCCGCTGCCTCTTCCATCAACCTTTTCATACCACCTCGCCCGTCGTTTCGGCTCAGGGCCCTTCGGGTGTCGCTGGCATGCACCCGCCCTTCCCACAGGTACACCACCCTGTCCCTTAGCGCCTCCGCGAAGTCGCCGCAGTCCTTCCGAATGTGGCCGACTTCATCGCACCACATGCACCTGTTTCCTGCCGCCGGCCGTCGGTCACGAGCCGGTTCGCCACCTTCCCTTCGGGCTTGCGCGATTTGGAGGTCCTTTACCGCCCTCGTCAATTCCTCCAGCGCCGCTCCTCCGGTTGAGCCTCTGACTACGCCGGTCGAAGCCGAACCGGTTTCCAACCACTCTCGGGTCTCTTCCTTCCGCACCTGTGGCGCTGGTTCGAACTTCCTTGCTGCGACCGAGCCCGACCCGGTTACCCCGTTATCCGCCCATTCTCGCCGTTTGTCGAAACGGCCACAGACCTTCTTGACAGCCGCCCAGTCGGTAGTGAGCCCGTCTTCGGTTTCCAGCAAGAGGCCCACTTGCTCCCGATCCCGTTCGTCGACCGACTTGACAAACAGCAAGACCCGGCTCGTGTCCAGGATGGTTCGGTCGAGCGCCGAAAGGCGCACAAAGTTTTCCTCGAACTCCCGGAGGAGTGCCGACGCGTTTCTTCCCTTCCCCGGGGACTCCACCCATTCCATGAACCTTCGCTTCGAAAGCCGGAGCGCGTCGTCCAGCCCGTATTTCTCTAGGAGCCGGCCTTCGAACTCCTCCCAGGTACGGCTCTCCGCCCGCACCTCGAGCACCTCCGCATGGATGCTCGGCATTGCCACTCGGGGAAATCCGGCAAGACGCCTTTCTTCTGGAATGTCCCGCATCAACATTTCTGCACCGTAGGACGCCAGATACTTCGTGGCATCCCTCCCATCGAACCGGCCGATCGTGCCGACGACCGCCTCAATAGCTCTGTCGAGGGCACCGGTGCCCTCGCGCGCGTTTACAATCCGATCCACGGCCGAAGCCATGGCTTCTGCAAGATCCGACACCCTCATCTTCTGCTCTTCTGCCGCCTCTTTCACGTCGGGTTCACCAAAGATGTCGAGGTATTACGCAAGTGCGTGTGGAAACGAGGCGGGACCGCGGGGGCCTCGAACCAAAGAGCAAGCGAGGGAGGAGAAAGAGGGAGAACCGGCTACGCAGGACCGGGGATACACAGGGACACGACCCTTCAGCACGGAGAACGCGAACAGACACCGGCACAGACAGATGCGAATGACTAAATATGTATATTAAGAAAAATGGCTAGCACGACTACAACCCCCGATGGGGCACAGGTTGGTCGCAACCGAACAGGCCGGCGAACAGATGTCGATGCCTGTTCGCTTCAACGCACAAAGGGGGGGTAGCAGGTCGGAGGTGCTGCCGGAAGCACTCGGGCGTTCCTCGAAACAGCGCGAGCCTCCTCGGAACTCTGCACAGAAAGCTATGGAGCTCAAGAAGGAAGGAAACAGAGAGTGAAGCGTCCAGAAACGGTCCGACAGCACTTCCTCCTCTCTGCGCGATCCCCTTTTTACAGCTCTTTCCTGTTCCTTATATATCTCGACGAGCAGGCCGTCATGTCAGCTTTATCCCCTGTCCCTTTCGAACAGGGATCCGCTCCGTTCTTCACGCATACGCGTAGTTACGCCGCCGACTCGTGCCGTCCCTTAGCTCGCGCGCGCGACCGAAAAGACTGTTCGCGCGGTCTTTGTCTCCACTCGTGTTAGGGCCCGTTCCTGCCGAATATCCTCCTAACTCGCTTCTATGTTCGACTTGGAGCGTGCGCGCGTGAGGAACCGGTTCCCACGCCTTGGTCTGCCGATTCCGCTTATGGACGGTTTTCTTCACGACACCGGCCGTAGGCGGTGTTCTGTAATCCTTTTGGTGTTGCAGTAATATATCTGATTTGTGTCCATTTTGCTCCATGTGTCTGCGCTTTGGCTCATACTTATGATTTAAGCGCTGCCCACGCCTATCAAGATCTCGCTAGTGTTTTATCTCTGATCATTTTCTCCCTCACGACGCCTCTGTTACGAGCCTTCACGTACCACGCCCTTGGATACCGATAGCCGCAGGTCTATCGAAGGTGTTCACCCAAAGGAACGGGTAACAACCCTCGGCTTCTTCAGCCGATCCGAAGTCGAATTCGTCATCCGACTCGGCATCGCGGTCTTCTCTCCCCCTTCCGTGGTCATTCGGGACATCTCTCCCCCTCAAGTTTGGCACGTCGAGGTGACGCAACCGAAGCGCACCCGAGAATTACTGTAACTTGACCAGTCCAAGAGGCTTGGTGAATATGTCGGCGGTCTGCCAATCCATCGGAACATATTAAAGTTCAACGTCACTAGAGAGAACACGCTCACGGACGAAATGGTAGTGCACCTCAATGTGCTTAGTCCGGGCGTGGAAAACGGGGTTCTTCGCGAGCTGGATGTTGTTGAGGTTGTCGCAGTAGATCGTGTTGGGAGACAGGTCCCTCCGGATGGGAAGAGAGAAGAACAGTGCCGATGAACAAACTCGGCCGAGGTCGAAACTGGATGAGGAGTACCCGGCTACGGAGAGCCGGATGGTGCAGACCTGGTGAGAACCGGATGAGGAGTACCCGGCTACAGAGAGCCGGATGGTGCAGACCCGGTGAGAACCGGATAAGGAGTACCCGGCTACGGAGAGCCGGATGGTGCAGACCCGGTGAGAACCGGATAAGGAGTACCCGGCTACGGAGAGCCGGATGGTGTAGACCCCGTGAGGAATGCTCACCGGATGAAGAGACATATTCGTAAATATGTTTCTGAGAGTCCATCGAGGCTATATTTGTAAATAGCCAAAAAGTCATATTAGTATAAATATGACTTAGGGCAAAATTTTAGTCACTGTTGTTGTCATTCTTGTTGGTGCAAGGAAAGAGAGAGCGGGTAACTGTGTACAGAGAGAGAGAGAGAAAGAGGTCGTTGCCTCTATTGTAACCGCCGCCTGTGGCGAGGATCGTGAGCACGAGGTCGTTGCCTCCGTGAACTCACTGTTGTACATTCTAACATAGTGATAGTTTGCAGCCTGAGGGCTGCCGTGGTTTTTCCCTTAGTTTGGGTTTTCCACGTAAACATCTTGCGTACTCTTCTCTTCTTCGCGTCGTGCTTTATTTCCCGTTTTCTGTGTATGATTCCAAGCTCGGTTGTGGCCGAGCGTTGCGTATAGGGAGCGTGCAGTTCCTGGCATATTTTCGTTGGATCAGACACCTCCTCTTGCAGATCCTTAAGTAGCCGCTTCAACCATATGGCTTCACATGTCGCGACAGCCGCTCCTCGGTACTCAGCTTTGGTGCTCGACAGTGCAACTGTCGGCTGCTTCTTACTGCTCCATGCTATCGCGGCACTCCCAAGAGAGAACGCGTATCCGGACGTGGATCGGCGATCAACGACGTTGCCAGCCCAGTTGGCATCGGTGTAGCCGACCAACTGCGAGGCGATACCGTTCCGATATAGCAGTCCCCGGTCCTTAGTGCCACTTACATACCGTAGTACACGTTGCACACACTGAAGGTGCTCCTTGGTAGGTTGCGCCATGAACTGACTGATCACCCCGACCGGATAACTGAGATCGGGTCGGGTGATTGTCAAGTAGATAAGGCTTCGGACAATTTGTCGGAACCTCGTCGGGTCGCATACCTTTCCAAACTCGGGGCGAAGCTTGACGGTTCTATCCAGAGGAGTCAACACAGACTTACAGTCTGCCATCCCGAATTTGAAGAGCATATTCAGCACGTAATGACGTTGGCTGATCAGTATGCCTTCGGGGGTGCGGATCACTTTGATCACGAGGAAGTAATGAAGGTCCCCCAGATCCTTCATGTCGAATGATGCCACAAGCTAGAGCTTCACGCGGTTGATTTCACCTAGGTCGACGCTGGTGATGACCAAGTCATCAACATATAGTAAAATACTAACCGGCCCGAGTCGACCTTTCTGGATGAACAGGGAAGAGTCCGATTTAGATGTTACAAAGCCCATTCGACGCAGTTGCTGCGTGATCTTCGCGTTCCAGGCACGCGGGGGTTGCTTCAGTCCGTAAAGGGACTTCTTCAATCGGCACACTGCCGACGTGTTCGTTCCGGAGTGAAATCCAGGGGGTTGTACCATGTACACCTGTTCCTCAAGCTTACCTTGTAGGAACGCATTCTTTACATCCATCTGATGTAAGTGCCACCCCTTTGCCGTAGCTACCGCGAGCAAAACATGGACGGTCGTCATCTTCGTGACCGGCGCAAACATCTCATCGTAGTCGATGCCGTGTTTCTGCGCGTAGCCTTTCGCTACTAACTGAGCCTTGTATCGGTTGACCAAGCCGTCGGTGTTGTACTTGACTTTGTACACCCACCTACATCCGATAGGCTTCACACCCTTAGCTGCGTCAACCAAGTCCCAGGTCTCGTTTTCCGCCAATGCGTGCATCTCTTCCTCCATTGCGGCACGCCAATTCGCGTCCTTAGCCGCTTCTACGTAGCTCTCCGGCTCCCACACTTCCGCTACACGGGTCATGTACGCATAATGATGCGCCATGTACTCGTTGTATCCGAACCGCACAACTGGGTTCTTCTGGCGGGTAGATCGGCATAATCGGTCATTAGCCGATGTTGAGGTCTTCTCGGCCGACGCGGACTTCGCTCTTGAAGACCTGTTGTAAAGAATCAAGAGATGGATTCTTGTGAAGCGGAATAGGTGTGAACTATGTGTGTGTGTGTGTGTGTATAAGATAGAGAGAGAGAGAGAGAGAGAGAGAGAGAGAGAGAGAGAGAGAGAGAGAGAGTATACGCACGGTTAAGTATGTTAACTAAGGAGAAAGACTCAACACTATACAAGGTGGGAGGAGGGTGCTTTATGTAGTCACCCTCTCTCTTCATTAACTACAAGGCTTATGAGCATGGGGAATGTGAAAGCTCATAAGTTATGTGTCATAGAATATGATTCTATGACTCATACTAAATGCTAGAATACAAAGAGGTGACTTAATGGTGACTCTTGACCGTTGGAGTGTCTATTTACTCTCAAGGTGAGTTCACACACTAGACCAAGTTGAGCTTGATTCTCAACACGCCCCCTCAAGCTCAACTCGGGTCGGTTTCAGACGGTATCCGAAATCCGCTTCGACTCGCGTTCCGGAGTCTGCGTCGACTCGTGTCGACTCGCTTTATGCGGAGTTGCGAATCCATGCTCCAGCTTGCGTTGTGCGTAGTTGTGAAGTCTGTGCTTCGGCTTGCGTCTTTCTTCGCGGCTTTGCGCAGTAGATCGGCTCTTCGCAGCTTCATTGCGTGGTTGTGTAATCCACGCGTTCTTGCGTAATGTGTGTGGTTTGCGGAATCCACGCGTTATTGCGTAATGTCTTAGTACTCCCCCTCAAGCTGGGCAGGTCAAGGATCGTCAATCCGAGATCGGTCATGAATTGCCACTGCTTGTCGGCTCCTAAGGCTTTAGTGAAGATGTCGGTCGTTTGAAGATTTGTGCTAATGTGTTGTAAGTCGACATCGCCAACTAGAACGCGCTCTCGAATGAAGTGATAGTGCACTTCGATGTGCTTTGTCCGCGTGTGGAACACCGGGTTCCGAGCCAGATAGATACTGCTCATGTTGTCTCAGTAAAGGGAAGTCGGATCCTTGATGGGTACGCCCAGATCCTTCAAAATCCTCTTGAGCCATACGGCTTCACACGCAGCTACGACTGCACCCTTATATTCCGCCTCCGTACTCGAATGAGCGACGGTAGGCTGCTTCTTGCTACTCCAGGATATTGCTTCGCTGCCGAGGGAGAAAACAAATACGGAGGTTGATCTTCTATCGGCTTTGTAGCCGGCCCAATCGGCGTCTGTGTACCCTCGAGTTGTATTGGCATCATCGCGGTCTTGTAGAGGATGCTGCAATCCATCGTGCTGCTCACGTTGTCGTTGTATCCCTCGCGGATGCGTGGAATGAGGCGGGACCTCGGGGGTCCTGTACCGAAGAGCAAGAGGGAAAAGGAGAGGGGAAGAGACCCACAGGGTGCGAGCGTAGATTCACAGGGACACGGCCCTTTGACACAGAAAGGCGAGTGCGACAGCCTCCCGAAACCTGCACAGATGGAAGCTATGGAGTCTGCGAACCAGAGAGAGAGAGAGAAGCCTTCCCACCCAATCCGACAGCACTTCGTCCTCGACCCCCCGCGATCCCCCGCCCCTCCTCGTCTCCCTCCTTTTATAGGCAAGGAAGGAGCCGTTTCCCCTTTACTTCCTACCTACCGAATCTACCTAGGATCTCCTATGTACAACATAAGGCGCACGTGCATGAAGAGTCGGTTCCTACGCTCCGGTACACCGATTCCGCTTGTGGACGGTTTTCTTCACGACATCCGCCCCCACCTAACCGCGCATCCACCGGCATGCACCAAATTGTGTTGGGACGGAGAAAACCGGTCCAGCCTTCATTCTCCGCCCGTCGGTTCTTCCTCGGTTTCGGATCGCTCGTCGTCGCGGTCCAAGCCAACCGGATCCAGCTCGTCGTCGTGACGCTTCTTGAACGCTTTGATCCGCTTCCCAGCTACCGGTATCGCCATTCTCGTACCGTCGAGTTCCGCCAGATGGTACGTCCCGTTGTTGTTGGCGCTTTGTACCACGTAAGGCCCGAACCACCTTCTTGCGAACTTCCGTGTCGCTCGGTGTTGGTTGTCAAGGCTGCTGTCGTAGACTAGCACCCAGTCGCCTTCCTCGATCTTCTTCGGTCGGAGCCGGTGCGTTCGGTCGAATTGGGCTTTGTTCCTCGTCCTTGCTTCCCGAAGCTTTTCCACAGCCTGCTCCACGTCCTCCGGTCTTCGCTCGAGCTGTCGTATACGCGCCGCCAGCAGTTCCTCCCGGCTCATCTCATATCTCCAGTCCACGGTTGCTCACGAGGAGATCGTATGTTCCATCGGCATGACCGGCTTCTGCCCAATCATGAGTTCTGCCGGCATGAACCCGATTACCGAGCTGTGCGTAGTTCGGTCCGCTCACAACGCGTAAGGCAGTAGCCGCGGCCAGTTCCCGACTTGACCCCCGCATGCCCGAACTAACGCCTTGACGATCGGTCCGTGTCCGCGCTCCACCTTTCCATTCGCCTCCGGATTATACGCAATGGTAAGCGAGAGCTTGACTCCTAGCCGATCGAACAGCTCCTCGGCCTCTTCGGCGTCCAACTCCCCGCGATTAGCCACGATCTTCCCGACGCACCCGTACCGGCATATCACGTCCTCGATCAGGAACCGACATACGACTGCAGTCGTTTTGTTCTGAAGGGCCCGGCCTTCTACCTGGTTCGTCAGATCTTCTCGAGCCAGGACCAGATACCGCATCTGTCCTACTCCCATCGGCATCGTCACCAGGTCTACCATCCATTTGAAGTGGATGGTCGGAGGGTACGTAGGGTGAAGCTCGTCCCGATGTCGGACTACGGAGTGCATCTGACAGCTCTCGCAAGTCGTCACGAACCGATGCACGTCCAGGTACAGTCCCCTTTATCTTCTCGAACGTGGCTCACGTTCCACGGTGTCCGGCCCAAGGGCTGTCGTGGTAGCCCGTCAGCAGCTCCTCCTATTCTTCCTTCATTGCCACCACCCGGAGCGGGACGCCATTCCTCTTCTTCGGGTGCTTCCATAAGTATCTGTCCCGGAGAAAGAATCGGTATGCTTTCTTCCGGATCCGGTTGGCCTCGTCCTTCGTCCATGACACATCCGGCGTCATTGTCCTCAAAAATCCACCGATCTGGAGCCACTCGCCGTCGTACTTGCTCTCATCGAAGTCGTTAAATGCCGGAGTGCTCGTCCCATCGGTCGTTACGTATGCTGCCTCGAAGAAGTCCACGCCGACTTCTTCGTCCTCCGAAACAATGCCGCCCTCGTCATCAAACCTTGCCCTCGAAAGCATGTCGGCCATGGCGTTGTCCTTTCCGGAAATGTGCCGTATTTCCGGGTCCAGGGACTTGATGTACGCTATCCACCGGAGCATTGCCAGGTCCGTGTCGCGCATCCGGAAACCATGCCGAGAATCGGCAGGCAATCCGTCTCGATAACCACTTCTGTCCCGATCAGGTAGCCCTTGTCGGCCTTTACTGCCGAAACGATACCCCAGAGTTCGCGTTTAACCTGGGCGTACCCTCGCTGTCGTTCACTGAGAACCTTCGCGCCGAATCGGATCGGGAACCGAATGCCTTTCTTGTCCTCTTGGTTGACGACCCATCCGATCCCGGTCGGACTTGTATCCACTGTTATGTATACCGGGGTACCCTTCCCGTAGACAGCCTTCCGGAGCGCCGGTGCTGCCGCAAGACCTTCCTTCAGCTTCCGGACCGACTCCGTGTGCTCGTCTCGCCACTCGAACTTTCGCCCTTTCTTCAGCAACCCGTATAGCGGCTCCGCAACGTGGGCGTAATGCGGGATCCATATGTGGTAGAACGCACATGCCCCTAGGAACCTCCGAACTTCCGTAACCGAGCTACAATCGGTCTTCATCGCGGAGATGGCTTCTACCTTTGCCGGAGACGGCTTCCGGCCATAAGGTCCACATAGGTGTCCGACCACCAGGATTTCCAATTGCCCGAAGGCCGATTTCTCCCCAAAGAAGGTGAGCCTCGCATCCTCTAGCCTCTGTAGCACCTTCTCGCAGTCGTCGATGTGTGTCACCACGAATCACCGGCATCCGTCCGGCCCGACTGTCTCGTCCTTCTCCTCCACCAGGCACCCCTTGATCGGGATGTCGTCTAGAAACAACATGGTGATGTTCGGGATGCAATCCCTCAGTACCTTGTTCATCGCATGCACCATGTGGGCTACCGAGTTGGTCCCTCCTTGTGGCAAGGTACACATTCGCACTAGGCCGAGGGGGGTTCGCATCGTCGTAATGTCTCTGCTCTCCACGGCTAGCTGGAACTGGTCGTACCCTGAGTACAGATCACCGACCGAGTAAATCGACCTTCCGGCGAGGGCCTCCGCGAACTCGTCTATGGTCGGTCCGATTCCTGCGTTCCGAATGGTCACTCTATTGACCGGCTGCAGGTCTTGAATGAAGCGCAATGTTCCGTTTTTCTTCGGTACGGTAAACCATCGGTTCGAGTATGGGGCACTCGACGGTTCAAGAATGCCCATATCTACTTTCTGCCTCAATAGCTCCATCAACTTCGGAATGTGAGCTCTTGGTACCGGAATCGGCTTGAGATTCCATGGCACATGCGGTACCGTGAATATCACCATCGGCTCCACGATCGTCGGGTCTACGCACCCGATCTCTTCCGAGCATCCTCCGAAACCGGTCTTCCTCCGCCGGCAGTAGGAACCCGCCCCCACCGATTTTGAGCTCCCGGAGCGTCCTGTCGGTGAAGGTGTGTCCTATGCAGGCCGGATCTCGAAAACTGGGGTCCGACGCAACCCCTCTGATTCGGGACTCGCTGCCCTCCGGTAAGGGTGCCGCGACCGGCCTTACCTTCCGGTCCACAGTCTTATACTTCGTGCTAACTCGGGCCGTCCGATCCGACCCGAGCCCCCGACTGAAGTTCGCGATGGCTTCGTACATCTCTTCGGAACATACCGATATCGTCCGGTCTTCGTTGAGGTCTTCTCCGACAACCTTCCTCAGCATCCCCAAGGTGTCGTCGAAGGAGACCGCGTCCACGGCCCCGCTGATTTCCTCGTCCGGGCCGAGAACTCCGCACGCTCGAAGTCGCACTTCCTCCCTTGTCTTTTCTTGGCCAACGATGCCGACTATCATACACCCTCCGTTGTCGGAGAAGCAAAATCTCCTACCTACCGTACAGTCGTGGGGTCTTTCCCGAGTGTCCGGACTGTCTCGGCCCCACGCCTTGGCAGCCCTCTCTAAAACTCCTCCCGGTTCTCGCCACCGAGGGATTCGCGGTTCCGCTCGTGGTTCGGTCTCACGGTCAGAAATTGGACCGAATGGCGCCCGTCCTGGCTTTTGACCCTTGCGTAGGCCGAACCGTTGTCTAGCACCTTGGTCTCCATTCGCGCCGCCGTGATGTACGGTTCACCTAATATGACCGGATGCGAGGACGTCTCCTGTACGAAGAAGTGCTGGTCAATCTCGACGTCGCCGATCTTGACTCGCACGTTCGGGCAGGCCCCATGCAGTTCCTCGGTGGCGCGCGTCGCCGCCCGTATCTTCCACCCGTGCTTGGTGTTGATCAGCCACTTCCCCTTCTTATAGAAGTCCATGGACATCAGGTTTATTTCCGAACCGTGGTCCACCAACGCCACTACCGGTTCTTGAACATCTCCGATCTTTACCGGGGTCTCCGTGGTCGCTCGGGCCCAGTGTGGCCTCGAATAGTGGCTCTCCGCCCACTCATCTGCCAGCGCCGAGTCGTCGATGTGCGTCGTCCGCACCTCTACTGGTCTTTCCGGATCCGTCTCCGTCGACAGCCTCTTCCGTTTCACCAAGTCTACAATGGAGTCGTGGAACTCCTTCTTGGCGATCCCTAGCACCTCTCGCAATGACAGCTCCACTTTGCTGTCGAGAATCCGTTCCTCTAGGACCTTCCGTAGGTCCGTAGTCCTTTCTATTTCCGTCCCCAGTCGGTATCCGCCCTTCCTGGGGTTATCTTGCGAGCTGAACCCGCCGGCATCGTTCCGTCGTTGCCCGAATCGGGTCTCGTACCGTTGTGAAGGCCCGGCCGCTCCGGCTTTCCCCACTCGCTTGTCTTCTACCAGAGCCTCGTAGTTCCAGCAGGCGGCTTCTACGAAGCCCGTCTTCTCCTCGACCGGATCGCTCCACCCGGTTATTTCCCGGACCCGTCTCTCAGCGCGGTCCGTTTCATCTTTCCTTAGCCATGCGCCGGCAAGACCTTCCAGCATTGCCGCCCAGAATCCGTCTTTGCCCTCCTTTCGGGCCTCGCTGCACCCGACCCGAATGCCGGCCGATGCCGAGTAGTGGATGGCTTCCACGTGTCGGGCCGCTGCCTCTTCCATCAGTCTCTTCATACCTCCTCGCCCGTCGTTTCGGTTCAGGGCCCTCCTGGTGTCGTCGGCGTGCACCCGGCCTTCCCACAGGTACACCACCCGGTTCCTCAACGCCTCTGCGAAATCGCCGCAGTCCTTCCGAATGTGGCCGACCTCGTCGCACCACATGCACCTGTTCCCCGCTGCCGGTCGTCGGTCACGAGCCGGTTCGCCGCCTTCCCTTCGAGTCTGGGCGATCTGGAGATCCTTTATCGCCCGCGTCAACTCCTCCAGCGCTGCTCCTCCGGACGAGCTACTGACCATGCCGGTCGAAGCCGGACCGGTTTCGAGCCATTCGCGGGTTTCTTCCCTTCGCACTTGCGGTGCCGGTTCGAGCCTCCTAGCTGTGACAGAGCCCGTGTTAAGAAAACGTGAAGAAGGCACTCGGGCTCTTCTTATGTGCGCGGCGGATCGTAGTGTGCTGGATCGTTAGCGTGCTCTAAACAGACAGAGAAAGGAAAGGGGACTTACCTCTGTAGTAGCAAAATGGTTTTCTTCTATTACATGTAGAGCTCAACTTGCTCTCGTCAGTCTTCTGGTCTCTCACTCTCTCAGAGTTCTCTCTCACTATTCTCTGTTTTTTCTTACTGCTTACTTCCTATTCACTCTCACTTACTTTTACCTAAGTCATAAGTTATTACACATGCAGCTAATTAGCTGCCAGTAGCTAATTAGCTGTCAGTCGCTAAATAGCTGTTCACTAGCTAATTAGCTGTCACTAGCTAAATAGTTGTTTTACCTTTTGTTCACTAGTAGCTAAATAGCTACTATAGCTTATTTCTCATAAGCATCACATACCATGTTGAGCTTGCTTCTCAACACTCCCCCTCAAGCTCAACTTATTCTTGCTTGAGGTTCTCTTCAATCTTCTTTTCCATTTTGCTTTTTAGCCATCTCATCAATGTTTACAACTCCCATCATGTTCCGAAACTGTGTATGTTTTTCCACACTCAATCCCTTTGTGAGAATATCAGCTACCTGCTGATTTGTATTCACATACACCAGATCAACTTCACCTTCCATCACTTTTTCTCTAACAAAGTGATAATGCACCTCAATGTGCTTTGTTCTTGCATGGAACACTGGGTTCTTTGCAAGCTGAATGCTGCTCATATTGTCACACCAGATTGTGACAGCACCATCTATATATACTCCCAGATCAGCAAGCAGTCTTCTGATCCATACTTCTTCACATGTGGCTATTGCAGCCCCTCTATACTCAGCTTCTGTACTGGACAATGCAACAGTAGCCTGTTTCTTGCTACTCCATGAAATTCCTGCACTTCCCAGGGTAAACATGTATCCACTTGTGGATCTCCTATCTGTTTGGCTTCCAGTCCAATCAACATCTGTATATCCTTCCAGATTTATGTCTAGATCAGCCCTGTAAAATAGTCCAAAGTTCTGAGTTGCTTTTACATACCTCAGAATCCTTCTGATGCAGTCCAAATGTGGCTTTGTTGGCTGTTGCATAAACTGGCTGACTAATCCAACAGCATAGCTCAAATCAGGTCTTGTTATGGTCAAATAAATAAGGCTGCCCACCATAGACCTGTACATGTTTACATCTTCTATCTTGGCTCCCAAATCAGCCCTCAACTTGCAGTTTTTATCAAGTGGTACAGCAATAGGTTTGCATCCAAGCATACCATACTTTTTCAACATAGTTGTTGCATACTGTTTTTGCAACATACATATACCACTTTCAGATCTGATGATTTCAATACCAAGAAAATATCTCAGATCTCCCAAATCTTTCATATGAAACTGCATTTCCAGATTTTTTTTCAACTTTCTTATTTCATCCACGGAATCTCCTCCAATAATCAAATCATCTACATAAATCAGAATAATAACAATGCAATCATTTTCACTTTTTACATACAAAGAAGGATCAGCTTTTGACATTTTGAAACCAAGATTTTTCAGAGAATCTGAAAGTTCTCTGTGCCATGCTCTTGGTGCCTGTTTCAGTCCATAGAGAGCTTTTTTCAGCTTACATACATAATCAGGATGTTTCTTATCTTCAAAACCTGGTGGTTGACTCATATACACTTCTTCTTCCAAGTTACCATGTAAAAAAGCATTTTTTACATCCATGTGATGCAAAATCCATTTTCTGGTTGCTCCTACAGCAAGTAGTGTTCTCAAGGTTGCCATCTTTGCAACCGGTGCAAAAGTCTCATCATAATCAATCCCTTGCATCTGAGCATATCCTTTTGCAACCAATCTTGCTTTATGTCTACTTACATTCCCATTGGAGTCATGCTTTGTCTTGTAGACCCATTTGCAGCCTACCACATTTTTCTCTTTTGGTAACTTCACTAAATCCCACGTTTTGTTCTCAGCCAATGCATCAATCTCTTCTTGCATTGCATCCATCCATTTCTTCTCAAATTTTGCTTCTTCAAAGCTGTTTGGGTCAGGGATCTGTACCACCTTAGACATATATGCATAGTGCATAGCCATATATGTATCATACCCAAATCTTTCCACAGTCTTTTTCTCTCTATCTGATCTTCTCAGTTTCTGATTTGCATTCTTTATTTCCTTTTCCATACCAGGGATTTTCATTTCCTGTATTCCAAGGAAATCATCCAAAGACATATCTGAATCTTCATCTTCCATGTTTTTTGATAGGTCATCTGGGATTTCATACTCTGGCATTTTCTGTTTTCCTTTTTTGTCATCAGATTTTTTCTGTCCAGTTTTTCCACTCCATGAATTTGAATCAGATTTACCATCTGAGCTTTTTGATGGTCCAGAACATTCTGTTGATGTTGGACTTTGCTGTCCAACCTTGTCTCCATCTCTGTGACAGTCTTCTACATTTTCTGATCTGTCTTTGTCTTCATTTTGACAGTCTTCATCAGTCTCTAGATTCTGTTTTGGGCTGTACCAACTAGCCAACTCATCAAATATCACATCTCGACTTGTCACAATCTTTTTAGTCACAGGGTTATAACATCTGTACCCTTTTTGTTCTTCTGAATATCCAACAAAGATACATTTTTCTGCTTTTGGATCCAACTTACTTCTTACTTCTGCAGGCACATGTACATATGCAAGGCATCCAAACACTTTCAAGTGTTGTAAGCTAGGCTTCCTGCCATAAAAACACTCTTCAGGAGTTGCCTCATGTACTCCTGATGTAATACATCTATTTAAAATGTAATTTGCTGTATTTACAACTTCTGCCCAATAGTATAATGGCATGTTCTTCTCAGTCATCATTGCCCTTGCTATGTTCACCAAAGTTCTATTTTTCCTCTCAGCAACTCCATTTTGCTGTGGAGTATATCGGCATGTGAACTGTCTTCTTATTCCCTGATTACACAAAAAATCAGAAAATTCATTGGAGAAATACTCTCCTCCTCCATCAGATCTCAAACATTTTATCCTTGTACCAGCCTGCTTTTCTACCATGCATTTAAACTTACAAAAACAGTCAAATACTTCACTTTTCTCCTTCATGAAGTACACCCATGTCTTCCGTGAACAATCATCAATAAATGTAACATAAAATCTGCATCCACCAATAGATGCATTCTTTGTTGGTCCCCATACATCTGTATGTACCAAATCCAACAGGTTTTTGCTTACATGTCTTTCATGAGGGAATGGCAACCTGTTTTGCTTACCATATTGACATGCTTCACATACTTTTCCCATTTCACACTTTTTCAAGTTTGGCAGTCCAGCCACTGCATCTTTTCTCAACATATTCTTTAGGGTTTGCATACTTATGTGGCCAATCCTTTTATGCCACATTTCCACATCTGAGATTACACTCGTTCCATTTGCAAACATGGCTGAAATCTGTTTGGGCATTTCTACATCCAAGATAAACATTCTTCCTTGTCTCTTCCCTTTTGCAATGAGCTTCCCATTCTTTTCTATATAGCATCCACTTGGCTTAAACTTTACTTGCATACCTTGCTCTACAATCTGTCCAACAGAAATCAGATTGTTAGCAAGGTTTGGAACATGCATCACATTCAACATATACTTGGTTTTTCCTCTTTCTTCCCACAATGGGATATCTCCAACATGTTTTATTTGGTGAGTTGTGTCATCACCTGTTTGTACATAACCAGGAACCTCTAGTTCTCTTAAACTCTCAAACCAATTTGCATGTCCAGTCATATGGTTAGATGCCCCCGAGTCTACATACCACGTAAACTCTTCATTACATTTCTGTGAGCTTTCAGCCACTGCTGCTATCTCATGTTGCACTACAAAACCACCTTCCTTTTCACAATCTTCACTAGTAGAGGCATAGTTACTCTATTGTCCTTTTCCTCTTTTCTCATCATTTTGTTTCTTGTAACATTCAGCCTGTGTATGGCCTGGTTTACCACAATACCAGCAGCCATCATCATTTACATAAGTTTGCTTACCTCTACTTCGGTTGCTCCCCCTGCCTCTGTTGTTGTTTCCTCCTCTAATGGTTTGTTGTCCTCTTCCTTGATAACCATTATTGTGGGTTCTTGCTGAGCCAAATCTTCCACGGCCTCTTCCTCGGCCTCTTCCGGCATTATTATAGAGGGCTTGCCCCTCGTTCTCTGAGTTTCCTTTATTTGCATCATCCATCTGATTCCTTTCCTCTACCACAAGCATTGAGATCAGATCTGAAAAACTTGGGGTACTATCCCTTGTGAGCATAGAAGTTTTAAAACTCTTGTATTGAGGTCCTAAGCCTCTTAAGCATATTTCCACTTTGTCATCATCTTCTATCTTCACATTGATAGAAGCAAGTGACTCACATATACTCTTGATTTTTAGGGCATATTCATTTATTGACATCTTACCTTTCTCCAAGGTATTTAGCTCAGTCTTTAACTGGAGCTTTCTAGCCTTTGTGTTCACAGCAAACAGTTTTACCAAGTTGTCCCAAGCTTCTTTTGGGAGCATAGCATCTTGTATATGCCCAAGCATTGAATCTGAGATGCTGAGTGATAGCCAGTGCATTACTTTCCTTGCCCCTTGATTCCAATCTTTAAATGCCTTAATATGTGCAGCTGTTGCATTCTCTTCTGGGATCTCTGGAGCCTCTTCTAGGTCTCCTTCAATGTAATCCCAGTATCCTTTCCCCATCAGAAAGTTTGTCATTCTGAATTTCCACGCCGGGAAATTGTTTTTATCTAGTTTCTCTGTGACCATTTGGCCTACATTCTCTGCAGCCATTTTTTTTTCCTTCCAAAAAAACCAGGGTTTTGCTTTAGTTACTTCAACAAGTAACTTTCTGATTTCTGATCAGCAACCAGAGAAATAACTTTCTCAGATTAAGGCACTGCTATACTCTTCCTTACGAGCTACTCTGCTCTGATACCATGTTAAGAAAACGTGAAGAAGGCACTCGAGCTCTTCTTATGTGCGCGGCGGATCGTAGTGTGTTGGATCGTTAGCGTGCTCTAAACAGACAGAGAAAGGAAAGGGGACTTACCTCTGTAGTAGCAAAATGGTTTTCTTCTATTACATGTAGAGCTCAACTTGCTCTCGTCAGTCTTCTGGTCTCTCACTCTCTCAGAGTTCTCTCTCACTATTCTCTGTTTTTTCTTACTGCTTACTTCCTATTCACTCTCACTTACTTTTACCTAAGTCATAAGTTATTACACATGCAGCTAATTAGCTGCCAGTAGCTAATTAGCTGTCAGTCGCTAAATAGCTGTTCACTAGCTAATTAGCTGTCACTAGCTAAATAGTTGTTTTACCTTTTGTTCACTAGTAGCTAAATAGCTACTATAGCTTATTTCTCATAAGCATCACATACCATGTTGAGCTTGCTTCTCAACAGCCCACACCGGCCGCCCCGTTGTCAGCCCATTCTCGCCGTTTATCGAAACGGCCACAGACTCTCTTAACCGCAGCCCAGTCGGTTGTCAGCCCGTCCTTGGTTTCCAGCAAGGAGCCGACTTGGTCCCGGTCCCGCTCGTCCACCAACTTGACGAACAGTAGGACCCGGCTCGTATCCAGAACGGTTCGGTCAAGCGCCGAAAGGCGCGCAAAGCATTCTTCGAACTCCCGAAGGAGTGCCGTCGCGTTTCTTCCCTTGCCGGGGAACTCCACCCATTCCATGAAGTCCCTTTTCGAAAGCCGGAGCGCGTCGTCCAGCCCGTATTTTTCTAGGAGTCGGCCTTCGAACTCCTCCCAAGTACGGCTCTCCGCCCGCACCTCGAGCACCTCCGCATGGATGCTCGGCATCGCCACTCGAGGAAACCCGGCAAGACGCCTCTCTTCCGGAATGTCCCGCATCAGCATTTCTGCCCCGTAGGACGCCAAATACTTCGTGGCATCCTTTCCGCTGAACCGGCCGATCGTACCAACGACCGCCTCAATGGCTCTGTCGAGGGCGCCGGTGCCCTCGCGTGCACTCAATATCCGATCCACAGCTGAAGCCATGGCCTCTGCAAAATCCGACCCTTTCATCTTCTGCTCTTCTACCGCCTCCTTCACGTCGGGTTCACCAAAGATGTCGAGGTATCCCTCGCGGATGCGTGGAATGAGGCGGGACCTCGGGGGTCCTGTACCGAAGAGCAAGAGGGAAAAGGAGAGGGGAAGAGACCCACAGGGTGCGAGCGTAGATTCACAGGGACACGGCCCTTCGACACAGAAACGCGAGTGCGACAGCGACACAGAGAGACACGAATGTATGTAGAAAAATATATAAACAAGACAAACAACAAGCACGAAGTCGGTTACTACCGAACAGGCCGGCGAACAGATGCTGATACCTGTTCGTAAACTCACAGAAAGGAAGGAGTAGGTTGGAGGTGCTGCCGGAAGCACTCGGGCATTCCTCAGAGCAGCGCGAGCCTCCCGAAACCTGCACAGATGGAAGCTATGGAGTCTGCGAACCAGAGAGAGAGAGAGAGAAGCCTTCCCACCCAATCCGACAACACTTCGTCCTGGACTCCCCGCGATCCCCCGCCCCTCCTCGTCTCCCTCCTTTTATAGGCAAGGAAGGAGCCGTTTCCCCTTTACTTCCTACCTACCGAATCTACCTAGGATCTCCTATGTACAACATAAGGCGCACGTGCATGAAGAGTCGGTTCCTACGCTCCGGTACACCGATTCCGCTTGTGGACGGTTTTCTTCACGACAACGTATTGTAGAATTCTCTTAGCGCAATCCAAGTGAGTATCATGCGGTGTTTGCATGAATTGGCTAAGGAGACCGAACGGATAACAGATATCAGGTCATGTGATCGTGAGGTAGATGAGACTCCCGATGAGTTGCCGATACTGAGTCGGCTCACACGATTTGGTGCCGTAGTTCGCATCCAGTTTGAGATTGTAATCAAGCGGGGTTGCCGCAGATTTACACTCAGTCATCTGGAACTTGTATAACAAGTTGAGGATGTAGTGCCGTTGAGAGATCATGATTCCGGCCGGAGTCTGAATTACCTCGATGCCGAGGAAGTAGTGGAGCTCCTTCATGTCCGTCATCTCGAACTTGTCGAAAGTTTCTTTGGTGCGTACCAGAATGCGGATTCGTCAGAAACGACGTCTCGACTTACTCGAGATTTTCAAGTTGAGGGGTTGTAGCACTTGTACTCCTTTTGCTCCAGTGAGTATCCTACGAGGATACATTTCTCTGACTTTGGGTCAAACTTTTGGCGCTTCTCGTCGGGGATGTGCACATATGTTATCGCGCCGAATATTCGGATGTGCGATAAGTCCGGCTTCTTTCCGAAGTATTTTTCGTGTGGAGTGACCTCGTGCATGCCGGATGTTGTGCACCGGTTCATTAGGTAGACGACCGTATTTGCAGCTTCGGCCCAACATGACTTGGGCATATGCTTCTTGTTCATCATGGCCCGCTGTTGTGAAGAAAACCGGGCATAGGCGGAATCGGAGAAAAAGGCGCATGAACCGGCTCTTACACGGATGGGCGCATATTTTGATATTTTGAACATGATTCATAAATAGAACGGTTGATGTAAATACTGCGTAGTACACATTTATTAGGGGATTGTGCGTATCTCTGCCAGAAGGGACAGGGAATAAAGTGATTTGACTAGGGAGGAAGGGCACCCCCTTTTGGGGAACTACTTAAGGAGAGGAGAGAAGGGAGAGAAGGGATCGTGCGTTGGCGAGGACGAAGTGCTGCTGCAGAACCGAGTGTCGGGCTCTCTCTCTCCTCAAATCGTCGTTCTTTGCGGGTGTCGGGAGTTCGCTGCCTTTGCTTCGTGGACAACCTGTGTGCTTCCAACAGAGTTTCTCTCCTTCCCTTTTCCCCCCTTTTTGTTTCTTTGAGTCGTGTGGCTGTCGTCGGTGTGCGTGAGTAGAACCCCGTGTCGGGTCCATTACCAGGTTGCCGGTTGTAAGCTGTTGACTATAGTAATTAGATTCCTGTTTTCCTTGCTCTTAATCTCTCTGTGTGTACTTGCATCTCTCTCTCTCTCTCTCCTTGGTCCGAGACCCCCGCGGTCCCGCCTCTTTCTACACGCACGCGCGTAACAACGTGACATATTTGGTGAACCCGACGTGAAAGGGCGGCAAAGGAGTCGAAAGATGAGGGGATCAGAGCTAGCAGAGGCAATGGCGATAGCCATCGACCAGCTGGTAAGCGCTTGGGAGGGGACGGGTGCCCTCGACAGAGCCATTGAATCGATCGTCGGCACTATAGGCTGGTTCGGAGGGAAAGACGCCCCAAGTTATTTGGAGGTCTACCGGGCCGAAATGATCATGAGGGATATCCCGGTGGACAGGCGGCTGTCTGGATTCCCTCGGGTAGTGACGCCGGGCATCCACACGGAGGTGCTCGAGGTGCTGGTCGGATGCCAGACTTGGGAGGAGTTCGAGTTGCAGCTCCTCGAGAAGTACGGGTTTAACGACTCATTTCGACTGTCGAGGTGGGACTTCATGGCGTGGGTGGAAAGCCCCGGAAAAGGGAGTAACATGTCGGTGCTCCTCGAGGAGTTCAAAAAACGGTTTGCGCGGTTGTCGACGCTGGACTGAACGGTGCTCGAAACGAGTCGAGTACTATTGTTTGTCAAGTCGGTGGACGTGCTCGACAGGGAAAAGGTGGGTCCCCTATTGGAAACGGACGAAGGACTCACAGCAGACTGGGCCGTGGTAAAGCGGGTCTGCAGCCGTTTCGACAAATGACGCAATTGGAGCGACGGAAGCTTGTCCGGGTCAGGGCCGGTCCCGGGAAGGGGGCTCGAGGAGCCGGTATCGATGTCAGCCGGTAGGAAGGAAGAGACCCGAATCTGGCCAGAGTCGGGGTCGGCATCGAAGGACGTGGTCAGAGGCCCATCCGGAGGAGCGGCTCTGGAGGAACTGACACAGATGGTGCGCGACCTGTAGATCGCACAGGCCCGGAGAGACAACAACGAACAACCTTGCGACTGGAGGCCGCCGGCTGGGCAACGGTGCATGTGGTGTGACGCGATCGGTCACATTCAGAAGGATTGCGTGGATTTCGCCAACGCGCTCAGGGCCAACGTGGTGTACCTCTGGAACAGGCGGGTGCATGCGAGCGAGACCCGGAGAGCCCTAGAGCTAAATACGGGGCGCGACGGAATGAAGAGGTTGATGGAAGAGGCCGCGACACAACACGTTGAAGCCGTTAACTACTCAGTGTCAGCGGGAATTCGGGTCGGGGGTGATGAAACCTGGAAGGCGAAGGACTCTGGATTCTGGCCACTAGTGCTAGAAGGCCTCTCCGGAGTTCGGCTGAAGAAGGAAGAGGCGGACCACGTGGAACAGCGGGTCGAGGAGGTCACCGGTTGGGACGATCTGGTCGAAGAGAAAACGGGCTTCGTAGAAACCACTTGCCAGAACTACGAGGTTCTGGTGGAAGACAAACGGGCAGGAAAGGCCAGAGGGGTCGGTCCCCCGCAGAGGTACGAGACTCAGTTCGGACCGAAACCGACCGGTGCCGGCAACCCAGGCGCGCCGGACGGGAAGAAGCAGGCGGGGTTTCGATTGAGCACCGAAATCGAGAGAGCAACGGACCTACGGAAGGTCCTTGAAGAGCGGATCCTCGACAGTAAAGTGGAGCTATCGTTGCAGGAGGTGTTGGGAATCGCCAAGAGGGAGTTCCACGACTCCATCGTAGACTTGGTGAAGCGGAAGAGGCTCTCGACGGAGCCAGAACTGGAGAAGCCGGTGGAGGTGTGGACTAAGCACTTAGAAGACGCGGCCCTAGAAGACAAGTTGGCGGAAAGCAACTACGCGAAGCCGCATTGGGCCAGGGCAACTACGGAAACCCCTGTGAGGATCGGCGATGTTCCGGAACCGGTGGTGGCCTTGGTAGACCATGGATCTGAAATGAACCTGATGTCCATGGATTTCTACAAGAGGGCTAAATGGCCAATCAACACCAAGCATGGGTGGAAGATATGCGCGGCGACGCGTGCTACGGAGGAGTTGCATGGTGCGTGCCCGAATATACGCGTAAAGGTCGGTGACGTCGAGATAGATCAATATTTCTTCGTGTAGGAAACATCCTCGCACCTGGTGATTCTCGACGAACCATACATTAATGCAGCACGCATGGAAACGAAGTTGCTGGACAACGGTTCGGCGTACGCGCACGTCAAGAGCCAGTACGGTCGGCATTCCGTCCAATTCATGACCGTACGTCTGAACCATGAGAGGAATCGCGAGACTCTCGGCGGCGATAGCCGAGGGGATGTTTAGAAAGGGCTATCAAGGCATTGGGCCGCGGTAGTCCGGACATACCGGAAGAACCCCACACATGTACAGTAGGTAGGAAGTTTTGGTTCTCTGAAAAAGGGGGTTGTACTATAGCCGGCGTCAGCGGCCGGGAGAGGAAGCGAGCGGAGGAGTGGCTCAGGGGATGCAGAGTCCTCTCCCCCGACGAAGAGATCAGCGGCGCCGTGGAGACGGTCTCTTTTAATGACACCTTGGGCGAGTTGCGAAAGGTGATCGGTGAAGACCTTAGAGAAGACCGGACCGTTCCAGTTAGTTCAATGGGAATGTACGAAGTCATCGCGGACTTCGGGGAAAGGATCGGGTCAGGTCGGACGGCCTGCGTGGATACAAAGTACAAGATTGTGGACTGGAAGGTGAGGCTAGTCGCGGCACCCTTGTCGGAGGGCAGCGAGGAGCGGAAAAAAGGGGTCACGTTGGACCCAAGTTTAGGGAATCCGGCTGGCATAGGGCACCAGTTCACCGACATAACGCTACGGGAGCTCAAGGTTGGTGGGGGTGGCTTTCTACTGCCGGCGGAGGAGGACAGGTTTCGGAGAATGCTCGGAAGGCATGGGAAAGCCTTCGCGTTCTCGCCGGAGGAGATAGGGTGCGTCGACCCGACGATCGTCGAACCGATGGTGATCTTCACGGTACCGCATGTATCGTGGAATCTCAAACCGATTCCAGTGCCGAGAGCTCACATCCCGAAGTTGATGGAGCTTCTGAAGCAAAAGGTGGAGATGGGCATCCTCGAGCCGTCGAGTGCCCCGTATTCGAATCGGTGGTTTACGGTGCCAAAGAAGAATGGCACGCTGCGCTTCATTCAGGACCTGCAATTGGTCAACAAGGTGACCATCCGTAATGCAGGAATCGGACCGACCATAGACGAGTTCACGGAGGCCTTCGCTGGAAGGTCGATCTATTCGGTCGGTGACTTATACTCAGGGTACGACCAGTTCCAGCTAGCCGTGGAGAGCAGGGATATCACAACAATGCGAACCCCCCTGGGCCTAGCACGGATGTGTACCCTACCACAAGGCGGGACGAATTCGGTGGCGCATATGGTGAACGCAATGAACAAGGTATTGAGGGACTGCATCCCGGACATCACCATGCCATTCTTGGACGATATCCCGATAAAGGGGTGTCCAGTGGATGACGCGGACGAGACTGTCAGGCCAGACGGATGCCGGAGGTTCGTCGTGAACCACATCAACGACTGCCGTAAGGTGCTGCAGAAGCTCGAAAACGTATGACTCACCTTCTCCGGAGAAAAATCGGCGTTCGGGCAATCGGAGACTAAAGGAGGCGCTTACGGTAGCACCGGCTCTCCGTAAATCGGTTTACGGCAAGGATGTCCCCATTTGCGTGACGGTGGATACGAGCCCGACCGGGATCGGGTGGGTAATCAGTCAGGAGGACAAGGACGGCGTATGATTCCCGATCCGGTTCGGGGCAAAGGTATTGAGCGAGCGGCAGCGAGGATACGCCCAAGTTAAGCGCGAGCTTTGGGGTATCGTTTCGGCAGTCAAGGCCGACAAGGACTATCTGATCTGGGCGGAGGTGATCATCGAGACGGACTGCCTACCGATACTCGGCATGGTTTCTGGATGCGCGACGCCGGACCTAACAATGCTCCGGTGGATAGCGTACATTAAGTTCCTGAACCCGGAGATACGGCACATCTTTGGAAAGGATAACGCCATGGCCGACATGCTTTCGAGAGCGAGGTTCAACGACGAAGACGGCATGGTTTCGGATGATGAAGAAGTCTGCGAGGACTTCTTCGGGTCGGCTAACGTAGCGACGAGGGAAAGGGACACTCCGGCGCTTAACGAATTTGACGAAAGTAGGTACGACGGGGAGTGGCTCCAAATCGGGAGGTTCCTACGGACGATGACGCCGGACGCAGCATGGACGAGAGAAGAGGCGAGCCGGGTACGGAAGAAGGCGTAGCGATTCTTCCTGCGGGACAAGTGCATATGGAGGCACCCAAAGAAGACAAACGGCATCCCGCTCCGAGTAGTCGCGAAGAAAGAAGAACAGGAGGAACTACTGGCGGCATTTCACGAGAGTCCCTGGGCCGGGCACCGCAGGACGTGGGCCACATTCGAGAAGCTGAAGGAGAAGTACTGGTGGCCGGGGTTGTACCAGGACGTGCATCGGTTCGTGACGACCTGCGAAAGCTGTCAGATGCACTCCGTAGTCTGACATCGGGATGAGTTACACCCGACTTACCCACCTGCGGTCCATTTCAAGTGGATGGTGGACTTGGTGACGATGCCAATGGAAGTGGGACAGATGCGATACCTGGTGCTTGCGCGAGAAGACTTAACGAACCAGGTGGAAGGCCGTGCACTGCAGAACAAGACAACCGCGGCGGTATGCCGGTTCTTGATCGAAGAGGTAGTGTGTCGGTATGGGTGCGTCGGGCGGATCGTGGCGGACTTGGGAGAGCTGGATGCGCGGGAAGCTGAGGAGCTATTCGACCGGCTAGGCGTTAAACTCTCCCTCACTACGGCGTACAATCCGGAGGCGAACGGGAAGGTAGAACGTGGGCACGGGCCGATCGTAAAGGCGTTGGTGTGTGCATGCGGAGGGCAAGTCAGGAATTGGCCGCGGCTCCTTCCTTACGCACTATGGGCGGACCGAACTACGCACAGTTCAGTGACAGGGTTTATGCCGGCAGAGCTGATGTACGGATAGAAACCAATCATGCCGGTGGAACGAACGGTTTCTTCATGGGCGGCGGTAGATTGGAAGGACAAGATGAGCCAGGAGGAGTTGTTGGCGGCGCGGATTTGGCAACTCGGGCGGAGGCTAGAGGACGTGAAACAAGCGAAGGAGAAGCTGCGGGTGGCAAGGGAGCGGAACAAGGCCCGGTTCAGCCGGACGCACCGGTTGCAACCAAAGAAGATCGAGGAAGGCGACTGGGGCTTGGTATACGACAGCCGCCTCGACAATCAGCACAAGGTGGTGCGAAAATTCTCTAGAAGATAGTTCGGGCCCTACACGGTGACGAGCGCGAATGACAACGGCACGTACCACCTCGCGGAACTCGACGGGACACGGTTAGCGGTGCCGGTGGCCGGGAAGCGGATCAAAGCGTTCAAGAAGCGGTTCGAAGACAAGCCGGAGCCTGCGAGCGGGAGCGACAATGACGATCAGTTTGGGCCCGGCGGAGAATCGGAGAATGACGAGTGAAGCAGGTTTTCTTCGGTATCTACCCGTCTTTGGCGCATGCCGGTGGATGCGCGGTTTGGTGGGGGTGGATGTCGTGAAGAAAACCGGGCATAGGCGGAATCGGAGAAAAAGGCGCATGAACCGGCTCTTACATGGATGGGCGCATATTTTGATATTTTGAACATGATTCATAAATGGATTGGCTGATGTAAATACTGAGTAGTACACATTTATTAGGGGATTGTGTGTATCTCTGCCAGAAGGGACAGGGAATAAAGCGATTTGACTAGGGAGGAAGGGCACCCCCTTTTGGGGAACTACTTAAGGAGAGGAGAGAAGGGAGAGAAGGGATCGTGCGTTGGCGAGGACGAAGTGCTGCTACAGAACTGAGTATCGGGCTCTCTCTCTCCTCAAATCGTCGTTCTCTGCGGGTGTCGGGAGTTCGCTACCTCTGCTTCGTGGACAGCCCGTGTGCTTCCAGTAGAGTCTCTCTCCTTCCCCTTCCCCCCCTTTTTGTTTCTTTGAGTCGTGTGGCTGTCGTCGGTGTCCGTGAGTAGGACCCCATGTCGGGTCCATTACCGGGTTGCCAGTTGTAAGCTATTGACTATAGTAATCAGATTCCTATTTTCCTTGCTCTTAATCTCTCTCTGTGTACTTGCATCTCTCTCTCTCTCTCTCTCTCTCCTTGGTCCGAGACCCCCGTGGTCCCGCCTCTTTCTACACGCACGCGCGTAACAACGCGACACCGCGCTACTTCGAGGATGTGCCGATTTTTGCGCTCGGCTACCCCGTTTTGTTGCGGAGTGTGTCAGCAAGTGAATTCTCGCCGATTTCCTTCCTTTCGGAGGTACACCATGAAGTCGTCCGAGAAGTACTCCTTGCCGCCATCTGATCGAAGACAACGTACATGTCGGCCCGTGGCTTTCTCGACTTCATTCTTGAAATTTTGGAAGTGTCTGAACACTTCGCTCTTTTTCCGCATCGGGTAGATCCAAGTGTGCCTAGAAAAATCGTCGATGAAGAGCACGTAATATCGGCATCCGCCGAATGTAGCCGTCTAATGCGGTCCCCATACGTCGAAATGGACTACGTCGAGTAGACCTTTGCTCACATTCCACTCTTTCGGGAATGGGTGTCGGTGTTGCTTGCCGAATTGGCACGCTTTGCATACACCTTCAATCTCCGTCTCTTTGAATGTTGGGAGTCCGATGACGACTCCTTTCGATTTCATTGCTTTGAGCTTTTGGAGATTTATATGGCCAATCCGTTTGTGCCATAACTCTATGTTGGAGTCGGCTTTCGTGCTTTTTGCGAACATGGTGGATTTCATCTCGTGTGAATCGAGAATGAACATCCGACCCTCTCTTCTTCCGCGTGCAATGATTCGGCCTTCTTTTTCGATGAAGCACCCTTCTTGGTCGAATCGTACTTGCATCCCTTGCTCAACCATTTGGTTGACCGAGACCAAATTCTTCGTGATGGTGGGAACATGCAAGACATTTTTAATGTATGGCGGATTTCATCTCATGTGAATCGAGAAT
This sequence comes from Azolla caroliniana, assembly GCF_043228905.1. NCBI lineage: Eukaryota > Viridiplantae > Streptophyta > Polypodiopsida > Salviniales > Salviniaceae > Azolla > Azolla caroliniana. Next base: position 2,286,604 of record NW_028230445.1, read on the forward strand.
GAACATCCGACCCTCTCTTCTTCCGCGTGCAATGATTTGGCCTTCTATTTCGATGAAGCACCCTTCTTGGTCGAATCGTACTTGCATCCCTTGCTCAACCATTTGGTCAACCAAGACCAAATTCTTCGTGATGATGGGAACATGCAAGACATTTTTAATGTATGTTTGCTTACCTCTTTCGCCGAACGGAACACTGCCGATGTGCCGAATCGGGTGCGTAGTGTCATCTCCGGTTTTGACATAACCGGGTCGCTCCGGCTCTCGAAGTTCGAGAAACCATTCTTTATGGGATGTCATATGGTTTGAAGCTCCAGAGTCAACATAGAGGGCACTAGTTGAGGTAGAGGCCGACATAGAGTTTGCTCTATGTTTCATCATGAACATTCCGCCACAGTCGGAGTTGCGTGCATACATTCCGCCACGATCTTTGTAGTCGGAGTTGTTCCTGTACATTCCGCTATACTCTTCGTAGTCGGAATTGTGCACGTAATTTGTGAGTTGTCGGCTTGTGGAAGCCGATTCACGCATCTTCTTTCAGCACTCTTCTTCAGGGTGGCCGAGCTTTCCACAATATCCGCATTCGGTTGCGTTTTGACAGCTTGGGCCAGAGTGAAAGCTCCCCTTTCTTGCGAAGGTTCCTCGTTGGCCTCCGTTTTGCGGCCGAAATTGGGAGTTGTTGTCGTAGGTCGGACCTCATCCGCCTTGTCCTTGGCCGAATCGGCCTCTCGCTCGTCCGTGTCCTCTTTCTCCATTAGAGTGCGTGTAGAGCATGTGGACTTCCGACTCATTGCTCCTTGTACGCACATGGTTTTCTTCGACCAATAGCATTGATTGGAGCTCGAAGAAGGAGGGAGATTTCTCCCGTGCTAGAATGGCGGTTCGCATCGCGCCGAACCGTGGTGCGAGGCCGCCGAGGCATATTTGCACCATCTCATCATCATCTATACTTATGCTTCTTCGACCAATAGCATTGATTGGAGCTCGAAGAAGGAGGGAGATTTCTCCCGTGCTAGAACGGCGGTTCGCATCGTGCCGAACCGTGGTGCGAGGCCGCCGAGGCATATTTGCACCATCTCATCATCATCTATACTTACGCTTATTGAGCTGAGCGAGTCGCAAAGCTCCTTGATCTTCAAGGTGTATGTCGTGATGGACATGTCCCTTTGTTGAATGTTGTTCAACTCTTGGCGGAGTTGAAGTTTCCTCGCGGTCGTGTTGGCGGCGAAAATCTTTCATAGATTTTCCCATGCCTCCTTCGGTGTCTTGGCTTCGCGAATGTAGCCGAGCATGTGATCGTGAACACATGTTGCCAAGCAATACATCACACGGCTTGCGGCTTGCTCCCATGTCGCGTATCCAGGAGCCGCTTCGGCGGGTCGGTCTTCATGCGCTCCTTTGATATAGCTCCAATAGCCTTGTCCGACAAGGTATTGGTGCATCTTGTACTCCCACGATGCGAAGTTGTTTCGATCCAACTTCTCGGTAGGGAGAGCACTCCCCATTTGAGTATTCATTATGTCGATTCTTCTTCTTCTTCTTCTCTCTTCAAATGCGAGCTATGTAGCGAAGCTACGATAGCGATGAGCCGGTTCTTGGTCGTCGGCGTGGAGCACAACACACGATCACGATGAGGCGAATGGGCTAGATCGAGCTACCAAATTGCTTTGATACCATGTAAAGAATCAAGAGATGGATTCTTGTGAAGCGGAATAGGTGTGAATTGTGTGTGTGTGTATAAGAGAGAGAGACAGAGAGACAGAGAGACAGAGAGAGAGAGAGAGAGTATACACAAGATTAAGTATGTTAACTAAGGAGAAAGACTCACGTCGGTCTGACTCGTGCCTATCTGTGTCGGAATCCGACACCTTCTTCTTCCCTTTCTCTTTGCGCACAAGCCGTCTCCTCGGCTTCCTGCGTGGGGAATGCACAGCCGAGTCTCCACTACTCACTGGCTCTTCATCGGATTGGTCGTACCGACTCATTCGTTCATTCGGTCCACTTAACCGAAACGAAATCGGACTCTCTTCGCGGGTCCCGATTTTCGGCTCATCCGGAGACATCTCGGCCTCGCTGACCTCATCGTCAGAACTCGGATTGGAGGTGAGGTCCGGAGTTGGGGGCAAGTACCAAGACGCGGACTCATCAAACACAACGTCGCGGCTCACGCGCGCTTGTTTGGTGCGTGGGTTATAGCACTTATAGCCCTTCTGCTCGTCCGAATAGCCGACCAAGATACACTTCTCGGCTTTCGCGTCCAACTTCCTCCTTTTCTCCTTCGGCACATGCACATATGCAATGTTACCGAAAACTCGTAAGTGTCACAAGTTCAGCTTCGTCCCAAAATATTGCTCGTGCGCCGACAATTTGTCTCCGATCCGGTTCTGGATGTATACCGCGGTCCTTACCGCCTCGGCCCAGTAGAACCTGGGCAAGCTCTTCTCTTCCAGCATTGCCCGTGCCGCTTCCACAACCAACCGATTTTTCCTCTCGGCCACGCCGTTTTGCTCCGGCGTGTATCTACAACTGAATTCGCGCCGAATTCCCATCTGTTGTAGATAACCTTTGAATTGACCGGAAAAGTATTCTTTTCCGCCATCCGACCGCAGGCACTTGATCTTTCTTACTGTTTCCGTTTCCACGAACCCTTTGAGGTCCCAGAAACAATCGAAGACTTTGCTTTTCCTCTCAATGAGGTAGATCCACACGTGTCGCGTGTAATCGTCAATGAAGGAGACGAAGTATCAGCTCCCGTCAAGACTAACATTTTGTGCCGGCCCCCACACATCGGAGTGTATCAAGTCGAGCTTGTTCCGGCTCCGGTTACGCTCATTGGGGAATGGAAGTCGGTGTTGCTTCCCAAGCTGGCAGGCTTCACAAATTTGTGCCTTCCGGCCACTAAATTTGGGCAATCCGAACACCACTTGTTTCGATTGCAGGTCTTGAAGCCGCTGGTAGTTGACGTGGCCTATCTATTTGTGCCATAAGTCGATGTCCGACCCTTCGCGAACATTGTGGTGCCACCGTCAGTAGAGTCGAGGATGAACATCCTCTCATCTCTTCACCCTTGCACAATAATACGGCCTTCTTCTTCAATGAAGCACCCAAGGTGTGTAAACCGAACCTGCATCCCCAGGTCGACGATCTGCCCGACTGACACTAGATTCTTCGTGATGGTCGGGACGTGTAACACGTTCATAAGTTTCCCTTTCTGCCCGACATGGCTCAAGGGAACTTCACCGACATTCGCGATCGGATGCGGAGTGTCGTCTCCGGTTGCGACTACTCCTAGTTGCGTCGGTTTCTCAAGGTATGAGAACCACTCCTCGTGGCACGTCATGTGGTTTGACACGCCGGAGTCGACATACCACACCTCCTCCGACTTCGGGGTGATCTTCTTCATTGAGTTTGTTTGGTGTCTCATCACGAAGACTGACCATTTTTCGGCTTTTCCGGATCCTTCGGCGTAGTGCTATCGCTGCCGGTTTCCTTTGTCGGTATGTCCGGAACCAGATCCGGAACCGGTCCTCTCCAACTTGGTGCGCTTTTTCTAGCACTCTCTCTCCATGTGGCCTTTCTTGCCACAGTACCAGCATTCCGTGGCAGATTTCCCTCGCCGGTTCTCGTCGCCTCGACTCCCCCTGTTTCCAGAGGGTCCAGAATTGCTGTCGGCATCACTTTGGTGCCTTCTTCCTTGATCCCGTTGGCCGCCTCCATTGCGTACCGACTCGCCTTGTCCGCCAGGACCACGGGGCCTCTCTCCTTCCAAGATGATTATGAAGACATTACAAGGTTTAAATTTTTGGTTAAGATGAGAAATCCTTGTAAAAGCTTTAAATTTCCATATTTATACTTCGTTACATTTTACTCACTTACATTTGTGTCTTTTTTTAGAAGTGCATAAAGCTTTACTCGTTTACCTTTATATCCGTTTACATTTTTAGGCCTCTCTAGGTTTATCAAATCTCTATAAGGAGCATCTACTAGTCTGAACCTTTATGTTTGGAATGAGATTTCAATCAACTCATCAATAACCTCATGCTTAAGGAAATTATTTTGAGTTAAGCATATGTCTTGCAATGGTACCCATAAATGTAGCTCAAGGAAAAAATGGTTTGATAAGGAATGATGCACCTTATCACTTTAGATGAAGTCAAAGCTAATGAAAACCATTAGAAGTACCTAAATACATAGAAAATGCCTATTCAAAGAAAGGGAAGAATATGGAAAGTTAAGTGGTATTTTCTCCATACCCAAGAAAAAGCAAATGCATGTGGAAAATTCCAAAGAAATCTCAAGGGGAAACATATTGAGAATTACGGTAAATTTACTCTTATTGACATATACAAGCAATCAAATGTTGGAAAGATGATCTACAATGGTTTTATTTCATACATTCAATCATTTATTATCAAAGATGTATGCATTGAGATTAAGAAATTGTTCAATTGCAAGATAGGAGATATTCAAATTATCAAGGTCAAAATGTTCAAATGGATAAGAAAGAATGCACATGTTTGGATGGGAATGAAGATGAAGATGAACGAATGAATGCATGGAACAACTCTTCATACTTTGTCAAATGACATATCTATATCTTTATATACATCTCTCTTTCTCTCAAAACAAAAATGATGGTCGTGCGGACATGTACAATTTGTACAAGCTTTAAGTATCTTGGTATTGATGTATGTCATGTCCATGTTTGTGACTATGTACTTGCCACAAATAAATGGAGTGTATGCTTTGAGTCTAGACTTCAAGCTAGTTTGGAGAAACATTTATATGTTGGAAAATAAATGCAACAAGAGTGATACTCATGGATGGGAAGTGAAACTAATGGCTCAAAATTTAATGTCATGTTTCCTCCCCCTACTTCTATTCCATAAAGCAAAACTTTTGTTACCATGGCATTAAATAGAAACACAGCTCAAAATAGAAACACCTAATGATTTGCCTATTTTTGTAGTCAAATGTTACATTCCTCATCAAGATTCTAACTTTGATGCCTGTTTGGATAAAGATAAACCTTTTGCCAATCTAGAAGATGATATTGATTATTTCAAATCCAAAAAGGAAGTTATTGTCTTTGGTGACATGAATGCGTGTACAAGAAGTTAATTCACAACAATCTTTCATGCCATATATCTCGGATGCAAGAGGAAATACAAATGTATTGCCGCTCTTCTAGCGATGAAAAAGATCTGGATCAATTTGGGAAGCTACTCCTACAAATGTGCAATAGTACCAGCATGCTTATTGCAAATGGTGTTTCCTTATGACCCGACACTACTGGGTTTACATGTAGAAAACACAGTGGAAATAGTGTGATTGTCTGTGTTACTTTCTAAAGGTATTTTGGATCATATACATAACTTCTTACTTGGTGAATGGACACCGCAATCCGATCATAAGGCTTTATGTATTGACCTCAAATGTATGCATAGGTTTGATTGTGAGAAGGTCATTAAGGATAATAAACAACCCCACTTGAGCTTGAACCTTAAACGAGCGCCCATGTATTCTAAGATGGTTGAGGATATCCTACAAATGACAAAGAAAGTCATTCTCTCATGCACAAACAAATGTTTTACGACTAAGCACACATCTTGGAAATGTATCAAGAAATGTAGTTCAAAGAAAAAATGGTTTGATAAAGAATGTCATGAAGCTCAAAAGCGCCTTATGATTTTGGATGTAGTTAAGGAAAAGAAAAGTCTTGATGGTAAAGCTTTACACTATTGCTTCGTAGACTTCAAGAAAGCTTTTGATATGGTACCTTATGAGCATCTTTGGAGGCAAATGGAAGAACTCGAGGTGCCAATTGAATATATACTTGCAATCTCCTGAATATATGACAAGGTTATATGTTGTGTGTATATGAGTGAATCATAACCTTTCAGATTTTTTCAATGGCACTATTGGTGTTAAGCAAGGATGCTCACTCTCACCAACTCTATTTGTTCTATGCATTATGAATTGGAAAAAATAGTTGCCAAGTTTGTAAAGGAAGAAGGTGTTAAAGAAGTTGCAATTGGAAATGTTGTCGTTATGTTTTTTGCTATATACGGATGATGTAATGTTTTATGCAAATACTTTAAGAGATGTGCAAAAGCTTATGAAGGAATCGGAAAATTTTTGTATGCATACTAAATTACGTGTCAATAGCTCTAAAACAAAGATCGTGCTTGTGAAGAGCCAAAAAAAGAAGAAGTCATGCATTATGTACAATAATGAGCCATTTAAATGTGAGGAAACTTCAAATATATTGGCCTTGAAGTTCCTTCAAATCATAGATAGAATGAAAGTGCTACACACTACTTAGAGGCGGTGTCGTGATGTGGCGTGCTCGAGAGTGGGAAAATCCGGTGAAAGGGGGGGTTAAAATGTGCATGTGCAATGTGTGTGCACACAAAAGCAATTAATTGTGCACATGCAAAAGAAAAGGGAAAAGAAAGGGTGGAAAGGATTTATAGAAGCTTGTATAAAAAGTAAGAGAGAGGAGAATAAAAGGTAGAGTGGAGATAGAATTATATATTATACAAGAGAGAGTTAATGGGCTATTGGATAGATATATTGAGTTTTAACTAGAGGTGCAAGGGTTCAAATCTAGTCTTACAATATAGTGTGATTGAAGGACTTTTATTCCTTTTGGATTGAAGACAAATTTGGCGACCCCCCTTCTTTTTTTCCTATAAAAGGAGGTCGAGGGGGGCTCATTTGGGAGGAGGTTTTGGGAGGAGGAGACTATCGCCATTTTTCCTTCGGAGCTCTTCATCTTCTTCTTCACCACTTCTCTTCATCTCATACCCCTTCATCCCCTCATCACCACGTGCTCATCATCCTCGCGTTGGCACTCGAAGTGCTTGTTTACGGTGTTCGTGAGCCCGAGCTTCGTTGGTTTGACATTGCTTCGCCCCGTTCGTCATTGCAAGCCCGTGTGCTCACCGTTCGGGTGGTCGTGGTTCGTTGGGGTCGGCATTTTGTGGTGCTCGTGTGTTCGTGCTCCGTTTTGGATTTGCTCTTGTCTCTAAGGACATTTAGTATTTATGTTTTGTTGAGTTTGTGATTAACTACAAGTTGCCACATTGTAATCAAACCCTATATTATAAAGGGCCCTCTTGAGTTGCAATTGAACACGTATTTATTTCTTTAGCTAATATCATCCATGTTTTCTTTTTATCCTTTCTTTCTTTCTTTGTTCTCGTCCACTTGTACATTCGGCCGCCTTGTCACGAGCGCGTGCCCATGCACCTCTCCTCCTCATAAAGGCGTACGAAAATTCTTGCATGTGTTTGTGTCTTCCTTGTACGTTCGGCCGTCTTGTGACGAGGGAGCGTTTCGGATGCACCTCTCCTCCTCATAAAGGCGTACGAGCATTTTTGTGTGTGCTTGTGTCTTCCTTGTACGTTCGTTTGTCTTGTGACTAGGGAACGTTTCGGGCATGCCCATGCACCTCTCCTCCTCATAAAGGCGTACGAGCATTTTGTGCATGTGTTTGTGTCTTCCTTGTACGTTCATTCGTCTTGTGACGAGGGAGCGTTTCGGGCGTGCCCATGCATCTCTCCTTCTCACAAAGGCGTACGAGCATTTTGTGCGTGTGTTTGTGTCTTCCTTGTACGTTTGGTCGTCTTGTGACGAGGGAGCGTTTCGAGCGTGCCCATGCACCTCTCCTCCTCATAAAGACGTACGAGCATTTGTGTGTGTGTTTGTGTATTCCTTGTACGTTCGGTCGTCTTGTGACGAGGGAGCGTTCAGACTTGCCCATGTACCTCTCCTCCTCATAAAGGCGTATGAGCATTTGTGCGTGTGTTTTGTGTCTTCCTTGTACGTTCAACGTCTTGGGAAAAGGGAGCATTAGGGCGTGCCCATGCACCTCTCCTCCTCATAAAGACGTACGGGCATTCGTGTTTGTGTTGTCGTCCCCTTGTGCGTTCATCTTGCGTGATCATCTTAGCTTGTACCTGTTTGATCAGTGGCTCGTGTGGTGATCTCGAAAAGCCAACTAGTCGTGATCAAAGAAAGCCACTGACCTCACAAAAGGGGCAACGAGCCCTTGCTTGTGAAGGGGTCGGGAAGTAGTATTGTCGTAAAGCAAACCTTCGGTCTTCTCTATCCCTTCTGTACTTCCCAGTCCAAGACCCACGTGGTCCCGCCTAAGTAAGACACACACACGCGCGAAACATCGTCACATAAATTGGTGAACCCAACGTGAAAGGGCGGCAAGGGAGAACCAATATGCGAGGAGGAGAACTCGTTGAAGCGATGGTGGTGGCGGTGGACCGCTTGGTAAATGCCCGAGAAGGCATCACCGGCCTAGACCGGGCCATAGAGATGGTGGTTAGCACAACGGGTTGGTTCAATGGAAGAGATATCATGAGCTACTTGCATGCCTATAAGGCCGAAATGCTTATGCGAAACGTTCCTGATGATAGGTGGCTAACCGGATTCGCTAGGGTGGTAACGGCGAGTATCCACGCAGAGGTACTTGAGATCCAAGAAAATTGTTGCAATTGGGTGGAGTTCGAAGAAAGACTCCTCGAGAAGTATGGCCTTGATGACTCACTTAGAATTTCGAAAAGGGATCTAATGGAGTGGGTTTAGCTTCCCGGCAAGGGGAGAAATACTATGGCACTTCTACAAGAATTTGAGAAGTGCTTCGCGCTACTCTCAGCTCTCGATAGGATGGTGCTTGACACAAGCAAGGTCCTACTATTCATAAAAGTTGTTGATCACGAGACCGAGAGAAGGTGGGGCTCCTCCTCGAAACTGATGATGGGCTCACGACGGATTGGGCTATGGTAAAGCGGGTTTGTAGTCGCTTCGATAAGAGAAGGGAATGGAACGATGGGTCTCCATTGAGCGGCCAAACATCCACGGGCTCCATTAGTGAGACACACGAACCCAAGGGTGGTAGAGCACCTCAAGAAAGAGAGCAAGCAAATGCAAGGTTCGTCCCCGAGAGAAACGTGGTTGAAGCACCATCGGGAGGGTCGTCAATAGACGAGCTCACAAAGATGGTGCGAGATCTCCAAATAGCACAAGCTAGGAGAGAGAGTGGCGGCCCTCAAGATCGACGTCCCCCATTCGCGCAAAGATGTATGTGGTGCGACAATCCCAAGCACCTACGAAGGGAGTGCGCAGACTTACAAGAGGACCTAAGAAGGGATATTGTCTATCTTTGGAACAATAGGGTCTATTCGTTGGAGACAAGGCGCCCCTTGGGATTGAATCAAGGCCGAGGGGGCATGAGAAGGCTAATGGAGGCCAAAGCACGACATGTTGAAGTCGTCCACTACTCGGCAACGGTTGGGATCCGAGTGGGGAAAGAGGTGAGAAGGCAAGAGGAGAAAGAGTTTGAATTTTGGTCGTCAATCCTTGGAAGCCTCTCTAGGGGAAAGTTCAAAAGAGAAGAAGCGGATGAAGCGGAAAGAAGGGTCGAAGAAGCAACCGGGTGGAAGGATCCGATGGAAGAAAAGACAGGCTTAGTGGAAGCCGCTTGCCAAAACTATGAAGTAATGGTAGAAGAGAAGGTAGGAAATGACGAGGGAGCTGGTCTATCAAGGAAATACGACACTCGAGGTGCACGAAGAAGGAAAGAGCCGAACCAGTCTCAAGCACACAACGAAAGATGGAAAGAGAAGGGGAAGCCCCCCAACTTCAAGCTTTTCTCGGAGATCGAACAAGCAACGGACTTGAAGAAGGTAATGGAGGAAAGGATCCTCGATAGTCATGTAGAGTTTACATTGCGAGAGGTCCTCGGAATTGCCAAGAAAGAATCTCACGAGATCATCATCGACCTAATGAAGAGGAAACGGTTCTCGACGGAGCAAGAACTGGCAAAGCCTGCGATTGTAAATGCATTGTGAACGGAGGTTCCCGAGGAAGACGAAGACTATGCGGACAGTCACTACACAAGGCCGCATTGGGCAAGAGCGACAACGGAGACACCGGTACAGGTCGGAGATGTAAAAGAGCCGGTTGTAGCATTGATCGACCATGGCTCTGAGATCAACCTTATGTCCATGGACTTTTATAAATAGGGAAAGTGGTCGATCAACACGAAGCACGGGTGGAAGATTAGAGCGGTGACTTCAGCAACCGATGAGCTATACAAGGCTTGCCCAAATGTACGTGTGAAGGTGGGATCGTAGAAAGAGATCAACATTTCTTTGTTCAAGAGACGTCCTCGCACCCAGTCATCTTGGTTGAACCATACATCACGGCGGCTCGCATGGAGACGAAGGTGCTAGACAACGGGTCGGCATATGCGAGAGTCAAGAGCCAAAATGGGAAGCATTCGGTCCAATTCCTTACGGTGAGGCCCAACCATGAGTGCAATCAAGCCTCCCTCAAAGGGGAGAGCCGAGAGGATTTTTGATACGGGCTATTAAAGAGTGGGGGCGCAATAGCCCGAGGCAAACTAAGACCCTAAACCCTTGCAAAACAATTGAATGTAATAGGAAACAATTTTGGTTCTCCGAAAATGGAGCTTGTAAAATTACTAGTTTAAGTGATAGAGATAAGCCTAACGCCAAGAGATACGAAAGGTATCTCAAACAATGTAATTTATTGGGGGAAGATGACACCATAAGCGGCGCCATGGAGGCGGTCTCATTCGACGACACTCTCAGAGAGATGGAGAGGATAGTCATTTCGGGCCTCAATGAAGACAAGGTAATTCCAGTCAACTCAGTTGACGTGTACACCGCCATCGAAGGCTTGGGCGGTTGATTAAGGAAGCGAGGACGGTCAAGGTGCAAACAAAGTACAAGACCATGGACAAGAAGGTGAAGCCTGTGGCTGTTCCATTGCCTAACGATAGTTGGGATCGGATAAAGGGGGTCGAGGTTGATCCTAGCTTGCGGGACCCACAAGGCATAGGGCACCGGTTCACCGACGAGACGCGACAGAAGCTCCTGATTGGTGGGGGTGGCTTCCTATTGCCTAGGGAGGAGGAAAGATTTACAAGGATGATCGAAAGCCACGGAAGGGCTTTCGCCTTCTCGTCGGGTGAGATAGGGTGCGTAAACCCTAAGATCATGGAGCCAATGGTGATCTTTACGGTACCGTATGTACCGTGGAACATCAAACCAATCCCGGTTCCGAGAGCTCACATCCCGAAGTTGATTGAGCTACTCAAGGAAAAGATCGAGATGGGTATCCTCGAGCCATCAAGCACCCCATACTCGAATCGGTGGTTCAGTGTGCCAAAGAAGAACGGCACCTTACCCTTCATCTAGGACCTAAAACCTGTTAATCAAATGACAATTCAAAATGCAGGGGTCGGGCCGAGCGTTGACGAATTCGCCGAGGCCTTCGCTAGAAGGTCTATTTATTCGATCGATGATCTATACTCGGGGTATGATCAATTCCAACTAGTTGTGGAGAGTAGGGACATCACGACGATGTGGGCCCCTATAGGCCTAGTGCAAATGTGTTCCTTGCCACAAGGAGGCACTAACTTTGTAGCCCACATGGTAAATTCAATGAACAAGGTATTGAGAGATTGCATCCAAGACATCACCATGCCGTTCCTCGATGACATCCCCATAAAAGGGTGCTCGGAAGCGGAGAAATATGAAACCTTGGACGAGGATGGGTGCAGACGTTTTGTGGCATATCACATCTCCGATTGTGAGAAGGTTCTACAAAGACTCGAAGATGTACGCTTGACCTTCTCGGGTGAGAAATCGTCTTTCGGCCAACCGAAGATCCTTGTGGTGGGACACTTCTGCGGGGCGTACGGACAGAAGCCAGGTTCTACAAAGACTCGAAGATGCACGCTTGACCTCTCGGGTGAGAAATCGTCTTTCGGCCAACCGAAGATCCTTGTGGTGGGACACTTCTACGGGGCGTACGGACAGAAGCCATCCCCAGCAAAGGTGGACGCCATCACAGACATGAGGGAAGAATGTAAATCGCAAACAGAGGTGAGGCGATTTCTTGGTGCCTGTGCATTCTAGCACATCTGGATCCCGCACTACGCTCACCTACCCTTGGATGGGCTACTCAAGAAGGGGCGGAAGTTCAAGAGGGAGGAAGAGCACACAAAGGCAATGAAGAGGCTCAAAGGAATGTTGGTAGCGGTGTCGAGGTAGTTGTGGTTCATGCGACGAAGTCGCGGGGACCAAGGTTAAGGGGAGTTGAAGAAACTTAACTTTTAATAAGGCTTGTATGGTGATGATAGAATGGTTAAGGATAGTAAGACGAAGAGTTACAAGTAATGTGTGTGTGTGTGTGTGTGTGTGTGTGTGTGTGTGTGTGTGAGAGAGAGAGAGAGACGAGCATAGATAAAAGATAGAGACAATGTATGATTCAAGAATTAAGAAGATTTAGACAAAGTATGATTCTAGAAACAAGAGTATATGATATAAACATGATGTATATTAAAAATATAATATTTTACCAACTTTACAATCCTTGATCGTAAGATGAATCTTTTCAATACCGACCCTTGATTTGAACCCGCGACTTCCACTTTGAAACGCAAGGCTCTTCACCGAATAAGATATCTTTAACACTTGCTTAGATTCCTCTTTCTTCCTCTTTCTCTTGATTGATCCCCTTTTGTTTTCCTATCCCCTCTTTTTATAAGTATTTCCATGCATATGGTAATGGCATGCATGTAATGCATGAGTTACATCTGATGCATGATCGCCATTTGGCGCACATGCATTGCATGTGATGCATGATAGCCATCATGCTCATTTGAGCTCCCATGTATTGTGATAAGTATAATGATGGATATAACCCTAAAACAAATAACCTAGCTTAGTGGTGTATGCTTTGTGCTTGATATACAAGGTTGAGGGTTCAAGTCCCTCAATTTTACTTAATACAATGTTTAAGTTTATTCTTATATAGTGAAGCACATTCTTGACAACATTTCTAAAAACAAATAGCCTACCCTAATGGTATATACGTTGTACTTCGTATATAAGGATGTGGGTTCAAGTCTCTCAAATATTATTAAATACAACATTTAAGCTCATTTTTTATATCGTGAAGCACATTCTTCACAATATCGGCACCAGCTTTACGAAAAGTCGTATACCAGGAAGGGGTGCCCATCTACGTGACGGTAGATACGAATCCAAGAGGGATTGGATGGGTCATCAACCAAGAAGGAGAGGATGGTACACGCTACGCCATCCGGTTTGGAGCCAAGGTCTTAAGCTAGCGACAACGAGGATACACCCAAGTAAAACGTGAGCTTTGGGGTATTGTGTCCGCAGTGAAGGTGGATAAAGATTACCTAATCGGGTCAGAGGTGGTAATAGAAACGAATTGCCTTCCAATCCTAGGGATGGTTTCGGGATGTGCAACACCTGACCTAGCTATGCTAAGATGGATTGCTTACATCAAATCAATGAACCCATAGATTCACCACATTTCAGGGAAGAACAATGTCATGGTAGATATGCTATCGAGGGCGAAAGCGACATGGTGTCTGAAGATGAGGATGTCACTCTTGACTTCTTTAAGACGGCCCAGGCGTCTATAGATGATCAAGATGTGTGAGTACTCCACACCTTCAACGAAAGTGAACACAAAGGGGAGTGGCTACACATTGGCAAGTTCTTAAGCTCAATGACGGTGGATAGTTCATGGTCGAAGGAGGAAGCATAGAGAGTCTGAAAGAAAGCGTACAAGTACTTCCTAGGAGAGGGATTCCTATGGAGGCACCCAAAGAGATGGACGGGGACGCCACAACAAGTGGTCATAAAAGAAGAGGACCATACAACATTGGTGTCTGAGTTCCACGAGAGTCCTTGGGCGGGCCATAGAGGAACGTGGGCCACATTTGAGAAGTTAAAGGAGAAGTATTGGTGGCCGGGAATGTACAAGGATGTCGCCCATTTTGTGGGGACGTGTGAAAGCTGTTAGATACACTCAAACTCACCATACACTTCAAATGGATGGTGGATTTGGTTTCGATGCCGATGGGAGTGGGCCAAATGAAATATTTGGTGCTAGCAAGAGAAGACCTAACAAACCAAGTAGAAGGGCGAGCCTTAGCAAACAAAACGACAGCGGGGGTGTGTAAATTCTTACTTGAGGATGTCATCTGCCGGTACGAATGTGTGGGAAAGATAGTGGCCGACAGAGGAGAGTTGAATGCTCGCGAAGCTACAGAGCTCTTTGACCGACTTGGAGTGAAGCTCTCTCTCACGACCGTTTATAACCTAGAGGCTAATGGAAAGATAGAACGTGGACACGGGCCTATCGTAAAAGCCATTGTAAGAGCTTGTGATGGGTGAGTCAGGAATTGGCCTCGGCTACTACCTTATGCCTTGTGGGCCGACATAACAACTCATTGCTCAATTACAAGTTTCATGCCAGCTGAACTCATGTACGGACAAAAGTCGGTGATGCCCATTGAAGACACGATCGCTTCATGGGTAGCGATGTCGTGGGAAAACGAGAGGAGTCGAGAAGAGCTTTTAGCCACAAGGATAAGGCAACTTGAGAGAAGACCCAAAGGCTTGGAGTTGGCAAAGGAGAGGTTCGAAGCGGCTAGGCTAAGTAACAAAGCCCGATTCGACAAGACACACCGACTACACCCTCAGAAGATCGAAGAAGGAGACTAGGTGATTGTGTATTATAGTTGTCTCGACAATCAACATAGCTCGATGCACAAATTCGCAAAGCAATGGTTCAGTCGTACGTGGTAACGAGTGCAAACGATAATACTACCTACCACCTCGTTGAACTTGATGGGACTAAGCTGGCAGTACCAATAGCAGGGAAGCGGGTCAAAATTTTCAAAAAGCAACACGATAGGGAGCCAAACCTCGATGACCTTGACGGAGATAAAGGTGAGCAAACAACAAGTCGCGGGGTCAATGAGGAGGAGGAAATGAACTATTGACCACCCTCAACCCGCCATTCTTGGCACATACCGGAGGATGTGCGGTTTGGTGGGGGTGGATGTCGTGATGTGGCGTGCTTGAGAGTGGGAAAAACCGGCGAAAGGGGGGGGGGGTCAAAAATGTGCATGTGCAACGTGTGTGCACACAAAAGCAATTAGTTGTGCATATGCAAAATAAAAGGGAAAAGAAAGGGTGGAAAGGATGCATAGAAGCCCGTGCAAAAAGTAAGAGAGAAGAGAGATAAAATGTAGAGCAGATACAGACTAAGAATTTATAGAGATAGAATTATATATTGTATAAGAGAGAGTTAATGGGCTAGTGGGTAGTCACATTGACTACTAGCTAGAGGTGCATGTTTCAAATCTAGTTGTATAGTACAACGTGATTTAAGGAATTTTATTCCTTTTTCATTGAAGACAAAATTGGCGACCCCCCCTTCTCTTTTTCCTATAAAAGGAGGTCGAGGGGGGCTCATTCGAGAGGATGTTTTGTGGAGGAGGAGACTATCGCCAATTTTCCTTCAAAGCTCTTCATCTTCTTATTCACCGCTTCTCTTCATCTCATACCCCTTTATCCCCCCACCGCCACGTGCTCGTCTTCTTCGCGTCGGGACTCGAAGTGCTCGTGAGCCCAAGCTTCGTTGGTTCGACGTTGCTCTACCCCGTTTGTCGTTGCAAGCTCGTGTTCTCGTCATTCGAGTGGTCGTGGTTCGTTGGGGTTGGCATTTTGGTGGTGCTCGTGTGTTCATCTTCGCAGTGGTCACTTTTGCTCTTATCTCTAAGGGCATTTAGTATTTATGTTTTGATTGAGCCGGTGGTTAGCTAGAAGTTGCTATTGTAATCAAACCCTATTTATAAAGGGGCCTCTTGCGTTGGAATCAAACACGTATTTACTCCTTTGGCCAATATCATTCGTGTTTGTGTTATCGTCCCCTTGGGTTCATAAAGAGGATTCGTAGAGAGAGTTCGTAGAGTGGGTTCGTAGAGTGAAGATTCGTAGAGTGTTTGAAGAGAGGATTCGTAGAGTGGGTTCGCAGAGAGGATTCGTAGAGTGAAGATTCGTAGAGTGAGGATTCATAAATTGAAGATTCGCAGAGAGGATTTGTAGAGAGAGTTCGTAGAGTGAAGATTCGTAGAGTGTTTGAAGAGAGGATTCGTAGAGTGGGTGCACAGAGAGGATTCGTAGAGAGAGTTCGTAGGGTAAAGATTCGTAGAGTGAGGATTCATAGAGTGAAAATTCGTAGAGAGGATTTGTAGAGAGAGTTCGTAGAGTGAAGATCCGTAGAGTGAGGATTCGTAGAGTGAAGATTCGATTCGTAGAGTGAGGATTCGTAGAGTGGGTTCGAAGAGTGCTTTATATTTAAATTAATTATTTATTTATTTATTTATCCCTTGAGTACTCCCTAGTCCAAGACCCCATGGTCCTGCCCAAGTAACACACGTGTGCGAAACTTTGCGACAACGTGCTCGTCTTCTTCGCGTTGGCACTCAAAGTGCTCGTTTACGGTGCTCGTGAGCCCGAGTTTTGTTGGTTTGACATTGCTTCGCCCCGTTCGTTGTTGCAAGCCTGTGTGCTCGCCGTTCAGGTGGTCGTGGTTCGTTGGGGTCGTCATTTTGTGATGCTCGTGTGTTCGTGCTCCGTGTTTGGATTTGCTCTTGTCTCTAAGGACATTTAGTATTTATGTTTTGTTGACCTTGTGGTTAACTACAAGTTGCCACATTGTAATCAAACCCTATTTTATAAAGGGCCCTCTTGTGTTGCAATTGAACACGTATTTATTTCTTAAGCCAATATCATTCGTGTTTTTCTTTCTTTCTTTCTTTCTTTGTCCTCGTCCACTTGTACGTTCGGCCACCTTGTGACGAGGGAGCGTTTCGGGCGTGCCCATGCACCTCTACTCCTCATAAAGGCGTACGAGCATTTTGTGCGTGTGCTTGTGTCTTCCTTGTACGTTCAATCATCTTGTGACGAGGGAGCATTTCGGGCGTGCCCATGTACCTCTCCTCCTCATAAAGGCGTACGAGCATTTGTGTGTGCGTTTGTGTCTTCCTTGTACGTTCGACCGTCTTGTGACGAGGGAGCGTTTCGGGCATGCCCATGCACCTCTCCTCCTCATAAAGGCGTACGAGCATTTGTTGCGAGTGTTTGTGTATTCCTTGTACATTCGACTGTCTTGTGACGAGGGAGTGTTTCGGGCGTGCCCATGCACCTCTCCTCCTCATAAAGGCATACAAGCATTTTGTGTGTGTGATTGTGTCTTCCTTGTACATTTGGCCGTATTGTGATGAGGGAGCGTTTCGGGCATGCCCATGCACCTCTCCTCCTCATAAAGACGTACGAGCATTTGTGCGTGTGTTTGTGTATTCCTTGTACGTTCGGGCGTCTTGTGACGAGGGAGCGTTCGGGCTTGCCCATGCACCTCTCCTCCTCATAAAGGCGTACGAGCATTTGTGCGTGTGTTTTGTGTCTTGCTCGTATGTTCGACGTCTTGTGACAAGGGAGCGTTCATGCGTGCCCATGCACCTCTCCTCCTCATAAAGACGTACGGACATTCGTGTTTGTGTTATCGTCCCCTTGTGCATTCATCTTGCGTGTTCATCTTTGCTTGTACCCGTTTGATCAGTGGCTCATGCGGTGATCTTGAAAACTCGACTAGTCGTGATCAACAAAAGCCACTGGCCTCACAAAAGGGGCAACGAGCAAGACCAAGACCCTCATGGTCCCGCCCAAGTAACGCGCGCACGAAACATCACAACGGGAAAGTGAGCATATTATGCATTTGAGAACACATGCAATCATGGATATATTGAGTGTTGGGTCCTCAAGAAATACCTTTTCGAAACTTTGGTGACATAGGTGCTTCTCTATGGGTTGGAAGTATGGGGTGATAGCATCCCTAAATCTACTTGGAAATAGTTTGAAAATGTCCAAAAACATTTTCTTACAAAGTTTCTACAAGTTAAGAAACAAACGCCATATATCCTCCTCCTCCTCCTTGAGATGGGATCACTTCCCATTGAGATCATGGTTATGGAAAGGGTTGTTGAATACATGCTTAAGGTTCAAAAAAGTCCCTCGCATCGACTTCCTAGAATTGCATGGGAAGTAAGCAAAAAAGACCAAAAAGACGCATAAAAACAAACTTTTGTGTTTTGATTAGATGCAAGATATGAAAAAGTGGTTTGGTAGATGGGATGCAACACATTTTCTTCATGATGCATCACTAGATTCCTTTGTAAATGAGGTCTTTTTGTAATGACAATGAATCATGACATGGGAAAAATGTGGAGGCTCACACTTCACACATTATATTGCACATGTTGCACTTAACCACAAAACCATATTCTTCGCAGAACGGGAAAACCGTACACATCAATACATGTTAGAGCTCATCCCGTTGTTTGCCATTCGAACCATTGCTTCTATGTGACTTAGCTCACATGCATTGCGATGTGAGATAGGGTGTTGGGGCACAAGTGATGAGAGTGATCAACCTTGCACACTTTGTGCTAAACAAGTTCGAGAGTCTGAGCATCATACTTTGATACAATGCTCTGCCTTTGATCATATTCGACAATGCTTTCCACACATCTTTGACCAAGCCCAATCCTTGCACGAATTTCTCTCACAACCACAATGTGCACTCTCGATTGCAACATTCATGGGTAAAGTTCTTGAACATCAAAGTCGCTACTCACTTTCACACGTATCACGTGAAATGTAATATTTCTGGTCTCATAGGTCATATTTAACCTCCGAAGATGATAATATAATCTATTTATCTATCTTGAATTTCTCTCAAAATCACAACGTACACTCTCAATTGCAACCTTCATTGGTAAAGTTCTTGAACATCGAGAGTTGCTACTCACTTTCACATGTATTACGTGATATGTAATGTTTTTAGTCCCATAGGTCATATTTGACCTACGAAGAGGGATAATAGAATCTCCATATCATCAACATTAACGTTGGTAACAAAATGGAACAAACCCTAAAACATCAAACACCAACAAAACAACCATACCTACTTACCTACGCATGCATGCACATACTTACACACACACACACATGAATCCTCAAATGTCCCTATTTTAGAAAGGATTGCACTAATTGGACATCATACATCCCATCCCCCTCCTCATAGTTATTGAGTTAAAAAACAACCCCCATTATAATAATCACTTTCAACAAACTCTAATCTCCATAACTTCAATGCACCTTTCCCCCTCCTCAAGTGAGAAACAAAAATGTAACCTGAATTGCTATTGAATACACGTTAGTGCGAGGTCTCTAAAACAAAAACACAAGAACAAAAGGAAAGGAAAATATAAAACTCTTCCAAAATTTCCCTCAACATCAACAACAAGATTAATTGTTCTAGACTCTTTATTATGTTTAGTTATCATGCTTTTGTTATATGCAAATGATGTGGTGCTTTCTATGAATACTTTAGAAGGTGTCCAAAAGATTATGAGTGTATTGGAAAACTTTGTATGCATAATAAGCCAAGTGTGAATAGCTCTAAAAAGAAGGTTATGCTTGTGAAGACTCAAAATTAAGGTAAACCACGCGTAGTGTATAATAACAAGTCACTTGAAGTCGTATAAAGATCCAAATATATTACGCGGGAGGTTCCCTCCAATTGTAGATGAAATGAATGTACTGCCCACTATTTAGAAGTGGGAAAGAGGTCTAATACATTGAAAAACATATGCAACATTTGGTGAAAAAGTAGAACATTGGGTTCTCAAGAAATAGATCATTCATATGTTGGCCATGTCATTGGTCTTTCCCTATGGTATTGAAGTATGGTATGATATTATCCTTAAGTTTACTTGGAAAGAGTTTCTAAATGTTTGAAAGGCTTTCTAAATTCTTATAGAAATGGTTTAAGTAAGCCATAAATACCATACATGCTTATGATTCTTGAGATCGTATGGTTTCCTTTTGAGATCATGGCAATCAAAAGGCTTATCTAGTATAAGTTCAAAAAAATCCCTCAAACTTCCTAAGCTCATATGAGAAGCAAGTGAAGAGATTCAAACAAAACACAAAAGCAAAATTTTGGGTTCTCGATGAAAATAGAATATGAAGAAATAGTTTTGTTAAAAAGGGTTGCATCAACTTGGTTCGTACTGCGTCATTAGGTTCCTCCATGGATGAGGTTTTTTTGCAACACCAAAGTATCACAACTCGGGGAAGGTGTGGAGGCTCATGTTTCACACATTACATTGTGACTACAAAGCTAGCTTCTTCTTCGAATAGGGAAACCACACCGATGCATGTTTGAACCCATCCTTTTGTCTATCATCCAAACCATTGTTCTAGTATATGGCTAACATTTTCATCAATGTGAAATGGAGTATTTGGGGTATAGGTGAGAAGACTCAATTATGATGCGTATTTTGCACTAAACAAACACAAGAATAAGAGTATCACACTTTGATTCAATATAGTGCATTGGACCACATTTGAGTTTGCTTTCTTCGCATTGTCAATCTTATCGACTCCCTACACACATATATTTATCTCACAATCCCAACAGGCACTCTCCACTGCAATATTTATTAGTAAATTTCTTGAGCATCATGACTCACTACTCAATTCCACATATATACTATGTCAAAATGATTCGTTTATTGGTCATATTTGATGTTTGAGGATGGTAATAAAGTCTTTTGGTCATATTTGAGCTTTTGTTATATAGGGAGTGCCATGGGCAACGAGAGTTATGTTTTGGCCACCGAAGTTGCGGCGTGGGCAAATAACATACCGAAACGATCCTCTTTGTCCATGGTGATGAGAGAGTGCATTTTTGGCCGCCCAAACTCACACATACACACACACACACACACACACACACACACATACATACATACATGGATTGAGCCATGCGTGATATTCTTGAGATTCGACATCCGTAATATTCGTGGTATTCGAGAATAGAAAATGGCCCTAAGAATATTATAAAACCATTCGTTTACATATACATATACACACATACATACATACACATACATATATACACACATACACAAACATATATATACATATACACACACATACATAGATACATATATACACATACATAGATACATATACACACATACATAGATACATATACACACACATACATAGATACATATATACACATACATAGATACATATACACACACATACATATATGTGTACACAGACATACATCAATAATTAATTAACTCATTAATATAATGATTAATTTACTATTAACTAATTAATTCACTTAAACATTAATTGATTCACTAATACATTAATTAATTTACAAATACATATCTTAATTCATTAACACATTAATTAATTCATTGGAAAATATTAGTTAATTAATTAATAATCAATTAATGCATTAATAATTAATTAATTAGGGCTTTGGCAAAACTTAGGGTTTCAGTGAAACTCTGAATTTGTAGCGGACAACAGGATGTAGGATTAGGTAGAGCATGAGAGGGAGTCGATGACGCAGGCCGAAAAGAAGAAATTTTGTCGAAATTAGGATTATGACAGAAATTAGGGTTTTCTGTCGAAACCCTAATTTCTGGCCGAGAACAGGATATAGAGGGAAGCGAGGGTGTAAGTAGCACGCAGAGGGAGTAGGGTGAGGCGTCTTTGCTTCCTGTTGGCCACTGTTCACTCGCTCGTAAATAAAACACAATTTTTTTATTTTTTTATTTTATTTTTTTCAAAAAAAAGAAGAAAACGAATATATTTACGTGTATTCGTATTCCTATTCGTATGGATTCGTGGGGCAGGCCCCACGAATGCGAATATTTCAATCTATGCATACATACATACATACATACATACAAAGCACAAGAAATATACTCTGTTTCTTACACACATCCATACAAAGCACAAGAAATATACTCTGTTTTTTACACACTAGAAATATACTCTGTTTCTTCTTCTTCTTCTTCTTCTTCTTCTCTCTCTCTCTCTCTCTAAGTAGAGAGGGGGGGGGGGGGGGGGGGCGCTTATTCAAGCATATCGAACAACGAAGATTTCTCAGTAACTCTCTCTCTCTCTCTCTCTCTCTCTGATCTGTTTCTTCTTTCCTTGAATAGCAATCAGAAAATGATGATTCCTTTACGTTGAGCTCTCAGTTCCATCCCGTCACACAATGCCGATCCTCTCTTCTATGCTGACCGAGATCGTGATCCCGCTTGTCTGCATTCATCGGCATTGTGTTCGCACTCCTGCAGTGGTACTTCGTCTCATTCGTCCCCGTTTCCATCACTGCCTCTTCTTCCTCCGTTTCAAATTTTCCCGACAACGATGGTAGTGGAGGTTATCTCCTTGAAGAAGGGCCCGATGGCCCCGACACTGTCCTTAAGTATGCAGAGATTCAAGAGGCCATATCTTTAGGTATGCTAATTTTCCATCACCCCGTGACTTTCTCATACAGTTTTATGAAGGCTCATGTATCTCAGTTCCCAAAGCATTTGCAATTGATTCAAATTATAACGAACTAAAACATCTTCTCACTAGCTACGCTCTCACTTCAAACCACTTGCAGGTGCCAACTCTTTTCTTCTCACAGAGTACCAATATATGGGGATTTTCCTTAGCGCTTTTGCAGTTATCATATTTGTTTTCCTGGGATCTGTGGAGAATTTCAGTTTGGAGCCTCAGGCTTGTGTATATGATACATCAGCAACATGCGCCCCAGCTCTTATAACTGCAGCTTTCACAACTGCTGCTTTTGTTCTCGGAGTACTCACTTCTGTGTTATCTGGATATCTTGGTATGAGAATTGCCACCTATGCAAACGCACGTACAACCCTTGAAGCTAGGAAAGGTGTATGAAAAGCTTTCATAACTGCCTTTTGATCCGGAGCGGTTATGGATTTTCTTCTTGCTGCGAATGGGCTTCTTGTGCTCTATATTGCCATCAATCTTTTTCAACTTTACTATGGTATGGAGTGGGAAGGTCTTTTCAAAGCGATTACTGGCTATGGACTTGGGGGTTCATCAGTCGCACTCTTTGGACAAGTAGGTGGCAGAATTTACACAAAGGCAGCTGATGTGGGTGCCGATCTTGTCGGAAAAGTTGAGAGAAATATCCCCGAGGATGATCCCAGAAATCCTGCGGTAATATGCTCATGGAATAAAATAACTCTGCAATACCCTCAAGTTTTTCGATATTTTTACCTTGGTCAACCCCTGAAAGCAAGAACTTTGGGATTACTTATTTGATCAGATAAATTTTCTGCTCAAGAGGGGTTGACCAATGGCAGTTCAGAAAATAATGAGAACGTAGGTACATTTGGGGAAACAAAGGTAAACACAGGTTGTTTTTGAGTTTCCAATCCTCATTTATCATTCATTGAATTCAAGCATCATGTTATCCATGCTTTGCCAATTCAAAAAAGCAATTGCTGCTTGATAGAGAAATTTGAAGATCACCCTTGTAATGATTTGGATTGCATGTCTTGTGGTTTGCTTTTACTCCCTATTTAGGTAATTGCGGATAATGTTGGTGACAATGTGAGCGATATAGCAGGAATGGGATCTGATTTATTCGGATCTTTTGCCGAGTCTTCATGTGCTGCTTTGGTTGTGGCTTCCATCTCCTCCTTTGGAACAACTCATGATTTTACTGCCATGTGTTTTCCACTTCTGATCAGTTCTATGGGTATTCTTGTGTGCTTGGTCACAACATTGTTTGCTACTGATTTCTATGAGATCGATGATGTGAAGCAAATTGAGCCAGCATTGAAGAGACAATTGATAATCTCGACCGTGTTGATGACGCTTGGCATTCTCCTTGTGTGCTATCTAGCTCTACCAACATCATTCCACATTTATAATCTTGGAAATACACCAAGGCTTGTGCAGTGGTGGTATATGTTCTCTCCTGTTTTCTTATATACTACCATGAGATGTCTCTAATTTATTTACCTTTTATTCCTCATTGTCATTAAATGTGGATCTTTTCCAGGGAGCTCTTTTTCTGTGTTGCGGTTGGGCTATGGGCCGGCCTCATTATTGGATACACAACAGAATACTTCACTAGTAATGCGTATAGGTAAGTTCTCGTGATGTCTCATTGTGGGAATGTTTCAATGTGAATTGAAATTAGATAGAGTTTAATAAGACTCTTCTCATTTGTTTACAGCCCCGTGCAAGATGTTGCTGATTCCTGTAGGACAGGAGCTGCAACAAATGTTATTTTTGGTTTAGCGCTTAGTTATAAGTCTGTTATAATTCCTATTTTTGCGATAACGATCACTATCTATGTGAGCTTTGCATTAGCAGTCTTCTATGGAATTGCTGTAGCAGCTTTAGGGATGCTTAGCACCATTGCTACAGGTCTGGCAATTGATGCATATGGGCCAATCAGTGATAATGCAGGTGGCATTGCCGAGATGGCTGGAATGAGTCACCATATTCATGAACGTACTGATGCCCTTGATGCTGCCGGCAATACCACTGCTGCATTTGGAAAGGTAAATGTTAGTATGTTATCTGTTGAGGCATGGGTTTTAGGGTGAGAACACCAAAATACTTCCTGAGGCTTCAAATATGGCAAGAATACAGCCATAGGGGCTTTCAAAAATTTACTACCATAGGGTTTTAGGGTGAGAACACCAAAATACTTCTTGAGGCTTCAAATATGGCAAGAATACAGCCATAGGGGCTTTCAAAAATTTATTACCATAGGGTTTTTTTGGCAAAGTTTCCAAACTTAGGTGTAATCTGATCAATATCCAGAAAGTTTGGGGTATTTTGGTGTTTTGACCAGTTTTTATTGTAAGGAATATTGATTGAGCGAAGTCATTGGTGAAGTCCCTGAGAAAATATTTTAATAATATTCCCTTATACTCATCAGGCAGTGGAACAAACCAATATTGTTGATCAAACCAAGCCAATCAAATAGATTGTCTCACAACTTGCCATTGATAGGGAACAGGGGTTGCTAATCCCTACCATGCATTGCTCCAGCTGGAAGGGGGGGAGAGGTCTAAGGCACCAGCACCCCTCGAGTTAAGGGTGGACCTCCCAAGGATATATTTCAGTAATATTTCCCCTATACTCATAGGGTAGTGGGAAGAACCGAGACTGTTGACCAGAGCAAGCCAAGCAAATAGATTCTCTCAAAACTTGCCGTTAAAACTTAATAGGCGAACAATGATTGGTAAACTATACAGATAGTGGAAACTTATGTGTCTACTGTTGTTCTCTGACCGGACAAGGCCTAACACAAGGTGTCGCGGAGACACTTCACCAAAGGGTGATTACGGCATAGGATTATGACTCAACGATTACACCGACTTAAGTAGGTTACACGATTAGAGCACTTTTGTTAATTACACGCGTAAGATATAACAGTAATTACAGAACGGAAATCAACACAGAAGTATAAACACTATACGCTCTATTAATTATCCGCTGCGATTACGATGGGGTCCGGGCCTTTAAATAGGTTTCCGGCCCGTAGTACAAAACGGTGCCTATCGCACCTATTCGGGATCCGTCCGGATCTGGAACGGCATACCGTTTCCAGTCCGTCCGTCCACACTATGCTTATTTACAACCATACTTAATTAATTCCTTCACTCCGTATTTTGGACTCCTTGCCGGCCGGTAACATCTACCCACCAAGCACATGCTACATGATGATTGAGGTAGGAACCTTGAGTTATATGGGAATCTTTGCAATAGTTTGAAAGATTATTTGTAATGGGTCCTCATTGAATGTTGATGGTGCTACACCACGATGCCTTTGTATTCTTCACAACATATCGATGGCCTCTTGTGAAGGTTTTCAAGAATCATACCCTCTTTCTTGTTGGACATATGTCAAGATACTCCACTACCTAAGATCTAGGAACTTACGTGCAAGTAGTAAGACATACATATCTCTTTCATGACAACCCATAGCTTAAGTGTCACTTAATCATGGTCGGCTGACTTCACGGTCCTATTTTCTCATCTGCGGTCCATTTTTTGGCAGTCTTTGATGGAATGACACTTCTTGTCACACTCATAAGAATCTCCATTTAGCTTCTTTGGCTTCATCTTCAACACATTTGAAGAGGCCAATGCGTTGTCCTTTCAGTTTGCCACAAATGCAACATAACTTGCACTTTCTCTTGTCTTCAATTATACCTCCCCTCACAGCATTGCACTCAATTCCTCGAAAGTGAGAGTCAAATGAGCTTGAATGTTGCGTGCCATCATGTAGCCATCATACTTTGCCAGAAGTACCTGAACTCAGGGTTGTGGCAAGTCTTTGGGAGAAATAGCCACACCAATGGGAGCTAACTGATTTTGGAGATCCTTAATCTTCTTGATAAAGGTCTATAAGTTCCCCTTCATCTCCTGGTCTCTCAGCTATAAGTTGATTCTCCAGATTCTGGATCTTTGTATAGTTCTTGGTACTAATATTGGCGAGCCAATATGCTCCATGCTTGATGTTTTTTAGTGATGTGTTGAACTAAGATAAGAACAAAATCACTCACAGCTATGACTATGGCACACAATGCATCTACATTTCTACACTTCTACGCTCAGTCCATCCATGACATGTGTAACAGCTTATTGGAAACCCAATCATAGAGAATTTGAACTTCCATAGAGTATAGTTCACTCCATTAATTTGCTTTCAGTGGGGGCGAGTAGATGAATGCACCGATACCCTAATTCGTAAACCATCAACCCCCATTGTGATAGGGAGTTGCTTACAACCATCTACATTCAAACACATCCTCACCAGCATTCAAACCAGAATGCACCAATAACTTCTCACATGGGGGCCATTCAAAAGTGCAATGTAACATGTTATGTTAGTAAGTTGCTAATCGGAGGTGATCATTGAGTATATTCCAACATTTTTATTGCTTGCAATTGTCCATGTATGGGCACATTTAAAAGCACTACTCATTGTTGAAACTGGCATTTGTGAAAGAAAATTTAAGTTAATTGTATTCCGTGTATGAACTTCAATTTTCTAAGTCAACAGAGATTTTGTAGCCAAAGAAGTATGATTGAGCGTCTTTAGAGATGTTTATATTTAATTTCATCGTTTCTTCACTGTATTAATATATTTCATATATTGCAATGGTTTTGGAAAACTTACTTCTGTGCCCATATGCATTTGCCATATGGTTCACGCATGATGTGCAAAGGAAATTTCTAATCCAACGCTTCTTACTGATGATCAAGTATCAAGGAAATGATCATATTTGCTAGTGCCTTCCAGGGATTTGCAATCGGCTCCGCTGCTCTGGTGTCATTGGCTTTATTTGGAGCTTATGTGAGCCGTGTGTCACTATCCTCAGTGGATATTTTGTCTGCCAGGGTGTTCATTGGATTGATTGTTGGAGCTATGTTACCATATTGGTTCTCAGCTATGACAATGAAGAGTGTAGGTAAGGCTGCTTTGAGCATGGTGGAAGAGGTCCATAGGCAGTTCAACACCATTCCTGGCTTAATGGAAGGTATAACAAAACCAGATTATGCCACATGTATGAAGATATCAACTGATGCCTCCCTAAAGGAGATGATACCACCTGGTGCCCTGGTCATGTTGACACCTCTTATTGTTGGTATCTTGTTTGGTGTGGAAACTCTAGCTGGGGTCTTAGCTGGTGCGCTGGTCTCTGGTGTACAGGTTTGTCCACGTAATCCAAGTGTGTTAAAAACTGTTTACGTTTCATTTGATATGAAAGATGAGATCAAAACATTGGTGTGTTAACCAGATGCTTTAAATTATTCAATTCATTGTTGGCAGTTTACCAACTGCATTAAATGATTCAATTAATTGTGTCAAAGTTAGGATGAGATGAAATGATTGATGTGGTATCCATTTGATGTGGAAATTTGAGATCAAATGATTGATGTGTGTGTGATTTGAGTTTCCATCATGTTTCAGATTGCGATCTCGGCTTCTAATACTGGCAGTGCATGGGACAATGCCAAGAAGTATATTGAGGTGAAATCTTCTGTCTTTTAACCAATTCACATTGAAATCAATGTGGTGTATTTAGCTTAAACATCAAAATACCCTTAACTTTTTGAGTATTTACCAGAATAACCGCACGTTTAAAAAACAGACCAGAATACTCTTCACTGATTCAAAATGTAGTATACAGGGGTAATTTGGTAAATTATGATATTTTGGTTAATATCCATCAAGTTCAACGTGTTTTGATGTTTTTGCCCTTTGTATTTACCTGTAATCTTATGTGAAATGTTCTATAAAATGTTGTAGGCTGGGGCATCTGAACATGCACGGTCTCTGGGGCCAAAGGGCTCAGATGTGCACAACGCCGCAGTGATCGGTGATACGGTGGGAGACCCCCTTAAGGATACATCTGGTCCTTCCCTAAACATCCTTATTAACCTCATGGCTGTGGAATCGCTCATATTTGCACCATTTTTTGCAGCTCATGGAGGTTGTTCAGGATCTAGAAGTTGAAAATTTTTAAATGAGAATCTATTTGTTCATTCATATCATTATTGAAGATATAGATGGCATTTTGCTTGATCATTGGTTGAAGTTGTTAGCTTGTTTGGTGTATGTAATTATCGGGGAACGTCGTAGGATTTTTTTTTATGAGACCTTATCGTTGGTGCCTTTTTTCCTGTCTTTTGCTAATGCTAGTTCAAACTGAACCGTTGTCGATTGTTACTAACGGGGGTCACATCCTCCTTTGGAAGATCTCTGTCAATCCATTGAGCTACCTTGATCTAAAACAGAATAACCAAGCTATTCAACTTCTGTTTGGTCAAATCCGTATTTTTCGAGCTTTGCTTACATACCATGGACAGTCTTTCGGGGACAAGAGGATGTGAAAATTGTATTGCTTATATTTGGAGAATATTAGGATGTTGACAAGATAGCATATCATAAACAGATCCAAATAATTAAAAGATGACATTTATAAGTGTCAAAATCTAGTGGGGGCATTGGTCAGTTGGAAAGGCACTACAACATTCAAAATGTTTGTACCGAGTTTGAAACATGAATTTCTGTTCATCTTCGGATCGGATGTGAACAAGACTATATGCACCTTGTATGTCGATTTTGGTGAATCTTATAGTGGAGCAAGCTGATAAATCAAGTTACCAATAAGGGAAAGTGGGTATCAATTTTTAATGGTAATGCAATTCAATCAGCTATTTTGCACACAATCAAAGTTTGTCATCCTTTTTCTTCAAAGAGAGTATAGCCATGTTGTCAGGTGATGTGGAGTGTTGAATGAAACCTTTCAGCGGATTCTCGATGAGGTAGTTTTAAAGTGTTTCTAGTTTGTTTAACTTCTAGATGGGTATGAAAGTGGAACTATAACCTTCTTGAAGATTGACTGCATAGTCGTAAGGTCTCTTTTCTACAAGCATATTTGTGTTCTTTTCAAAAATAGTAATATAATTTTGGGATCTTTAGAAGAAAGTGAGTGCTTTTCTCTGTGCTCTTTGGAATTGGATTCACAAAGGCCAAGCACATTTGATCATATTTGCTTGCATGGACTATGGTTGTTGCATTGACAAATGTGATTATAAGAGAACTAGAATGGATCCTTGGAGTGGGTTGTCTAGGAACTTCATGCTCACAATGTTTCTTGAGATTGGAGATGTAGTGGACTTGAGTTTCAAACTACAAGGAAGTCAAATGTGGCTATTCTAGTACTCTAGGACAACTCATTTTCTCCAATCAATCTTTGGATTGTGAATCTTGAACCACAATCGATTGAGGACAATTGGATGCTTTTGGACCGTGGATTTTATTGAATGAATTTATGAAATAATGCAACCTAGGTCACCAAGAACTACACAAATTTTCTCCAACTCTATTTCTCCAAAGACATTAGGCCAATAACAGTGATTATAATAGATGTTGGAAACTCAACTTTTTCAAGCAGATTTTATGTGTCACGGAAACATTTTGGTCCATGAAGCAAGAGTTGCCTTGTGAATCTAAGAGAGTAGGGGCAAAGACCCAATAACACATAGAGGTACTAAGTTCAAGTAGAGTCGCAAAAATCCTACTAGCTGGATTGATGAAATGGAACCATTACTTTTAACTTTTAACCAACCCTACCAATTCTAGGTTCCTATTTTGGCTAGACCTAGTTGTTGAACACTTCATCTAGATGGCTAAGAACATCAAACATATTTGATGGTCTATGGCTACAATGGTTGCAAGATGTGATTGGAAATTTAAGATCAAGATTATCACAAGCACTTGGATAAAGTTATCGATGTCCCAAGCTACCACAATGTAGACATAAAAGGTTTTCCCTATGGCATTGGTTTTTAACTTCCATCATGGGTCCTTGATGACATGCTATATTGATATCCAACTATAACTATATGGTAGTATTGCCACCAACACATATGTTTACTTTGATTTAGGACAAGACCATTGATGATGCTTGGAGTTGTCACACCATGCAACTTGATTTATTGCCTCGGTAAGTGATTAATGATCTTCATAAAATGTGAGAAGTTGATCCTTCACATCATTATGAAACCCTTGTCGAAATTGATATATTTATGCTTCTACGACCCAAGGGATTGTAGAAACCCAATTTCAAACTACCTATATTTTCAAAACCATTTTGAAATTACTTAGTAAACACATCAAAAATACATATGATATAGGAGACCTTATCTTGAGTAATGACACAAACCAAGCTATCATTATACTAGTCATTAGAATTCCGCCTAACCCTACTCGTGTTGCATCAATTAGATATCAAGTGGTATGCATTTTTAGTACTAAACGAACTTGATTTAGGAATCCTTGAAATTGTGCTTAAGTACCAACAAACTTCACCTGAAGACTTTTTCTGGCAAACTTTGTTGCAAAGTTACTAGTGTCACTTCAAGTTGGTGAACTCTTTGATGTAATTCCTCATGTTGTGCGTTTTAGGCATTCACTTGTAAATCCCCAAGAAGTCATGTTTATTTTCTTGCTCCAAGGCCATGAACTTGGTTATGAAGCATTCTTGATCGGTCAAACTTTGTATTATATTCCGGTTTAATTATTTGTTATGAGAAGATAGGACAAGAAGTTCCTCAAGAAAAAAGAATCAAGAAGAAGAGTTTATTTCGTATTCAATCTGTCAAGGCCATAACCGAGAACAAAATCAAATTGACAAACAAAATAAAAAGAGGGAAATAATGGAAGAATGTTAGGCCATAATTGAGAATAATATTAAATAAAAAAAGAGAATAAGAAGAAGGAATAAGAGGAGAATAACAAGGTGTTAACAATTAGCAATGCGCCCGGTTTCAGGTCAAACTGAACCGAACAATTAAGCCATGGTTTAAAGGTTTATAACTTCCAAAATAATTAAATGGTTTGGGTTTTAATTCGGTTTGGTTCTAAAACTAGGGTTTATTGGTTTATGGGTTTAAGTGGATTGGTTTAAAGGTTTATAGGTTTTTGGGCTAATTTTCTTTATCCCTTAAATGTTTATGTAATTTAATGGTTTAATTAATGTTTTTATTGATTTAATTCACTTAACTTAAATGTCTATTTAATCTAATGGTTTAATTCATGTGTAATTAATTAATTAAACATAAATGCTTATTTAATTTATTATATTTTTATTTATTTGATTTTTTAATTAGTTTGGCTTAAATGTGATTAGGTTTAAACTTTTTATTAAATGGCTCAGTTTGGTTTCAACTTTGCCTCAAACGGTTTTGGTTTAAATAGTTTGGTTTACCTTTTCTTAAATGGTTTGGTTTAATCGCTTGAAAGTTCATAAACTGTTTGGTTTGGTTTTTGTTTTATATAAATGGTTTGGTTTAGTTCGGTTTGGTTTCAAAGGCAAAGAAACCGAACTGAAACTAAATCGGACCCATTGCCATTAACAATAACAAGATATATACAACTAGAATACGGGCTTGGTTTATACGGATTCAACAATACTAGAACACATGTTTATATATAGCGATGGGCTTGGTTCGGTTTCTGTTGGGTTTGGTTTCTTGGCCTTGAAACCAAACCAAACTATTTATGAAACCATTTAAACTGAACCGTTTAGAGACGAACCGTTTAACAAATAGGAGAAACCAAACCGTTTAAAACCAAATCATTTACGAAAAATTTAGAACCAAACCATATTTTATTGATATTGATCATTATACTTATTATAAATTTGTGTGAGAAAATTATCATACTTATCATAAATTTGGTCATCATACTTATTATAAATTTGGTCATCATTCTTATGATAAATTTGGTCATCATACTTATCATAAATTTGATCATTATACTTATCATAAATTTGATCATTATAAATGAAAAGAGACTCTACATATAATGCATATAAAATTTAATAAATTAAAACTAGGGTTTAAAATTAAAAGTTGAAAGTTAG
The DNA here is from genome assembly GCF_043228905.1 of Azolla caroliniana. Classification (NCBI taxonomy): domain Eukaryota; kingdom Viridiplantae; phylum Streptophyta; class Polypodiopsida; order Salviniales; family Salviniaceae; genus Azolla; species Azolla caroliniana. The sequence continues at coordinate 2,318,852 of NW_028230445.1, forward strand.
AGCCTATATGAAAAATTTGGGAGTATTTTTTAACCTTTAAACCGAACCACATAAATTGAAACCGATAAACCGTTAACCATAAAATTCAAAACCGAACCGAACTGAAACCAAACCGATTAGTAACATTTGAAACCAAACGAAACTATTTATATATCTTCGAACCTATAAACCGTTAAGCCACGGTTTAACGGTTCTATTCAATTTGAGCCGAAACCGGGCCCATTGCTATAGATATATATCATGCTTTAGAGTCTTGGACACATGCATAATCTCCACATCACATCCTGCATGCTTTTGCAAGGTTATGGTATTTCAAAATATTATATATATACTCAAGTTTACTTTTGGATAATAATACATTTTGTGTATAATATGATATATTTAATGGTTGAGGGTATTCTTTCAAGAAGTCATAGGTTTAAGTCTTTGCTATTACTATGGAAATTTGTATATATTGCCCATGACACCCAATGCACTCGTCTTCAATTTGGACAATTCATCTTTGCAGATGGTAGCACCACCAAGGAGTGTGCACTCATTGAGTTATGGTTATTAAACATTTTCATACACTTAGTCGTTTGTCATAAACAAAGGACAATTGTAATAGTAAGGACAAAGATAAAAGAATAAAAACAAGGACAAGGGAATAGCAAGATTTATAGATAAGTGTGAAAATGCCCCAATGGCATTGTAGAGCTACAGAAGACATAATAAGTTTGTTAGCTCCTCCTCAACATCATAGAGGACTTAGACTCACCTTATAACTCTTTCTTAGTAAGTTATGATCACTTTCTTAATCTATTTGCTAGTATAAGTAAGACCAAAGCTTAAGCTTCCACCTTAAGCATTTCAATCGATTCTCAGTTGTTAAGGACTACCAGCAACACCATTGATCGTACTCATTTTCAACATTCTTGTCTCTTTCCTTAATCATCAATCTTAAGTGGTTAAGAATAACTTAGTAGGTTTAACTAGTCCATGAGCATTTTATATTGGATTTAGTGCTTGCTTAATTTGTTCGTCCAATAGTAGTAGACATAGGAGTGGATTGACACTTAATATGGAGTAGACGTTATCCCAACCCCGTAGTCCTAGGATCCTAGATTAGTTAGGTAAGACTAAATACGATGACATGTGATAAGTCCCTAAACTTCCTCAAATTATAACATTATTTCAACAATCATGCATAAAAATCATTGTCAAGGATTTTGATTAACTTTGAAGTTTCAACCCAAACCAAAATGATTCTCACATGTAATTAAATTTAAAGATCAAAATTAGTGACCATAAACCACACATCATCACAACCCCTCTTGTAGATATCAATGGTATCTACAAACAAATACGTGGTTCCTTGTTATATGGAAACAACGTGTTTGGTGCCACCATTCTTATAACTATCAGTTACACTTCCATCCATTTCATTCGGAAATAATTGTCAAGAGTATGTGATCGAAATATTCAAATGAAGTCACTACACACATTTTGCATGGAAACAAAAAATGACGGCTCAAGAATAGATGGTCTAGATATTCAAATGAAGTTGTCACACACATTTTGTACTGGAAAAAAAATGAATATTTAACATATAAACAATATTACCCCCAAGAACTCAAGGATTCGACAAACAATTGTTGACCAAATATACAACATCGATGTATATAGGTAAATTATGGTCAAAACAACAACTTAGATTGGCATGTATCGTGACTTACCTAATAAGGTAACATTTTCAAATAATGCATAAGATATATCAACATGTTTTTAGATGGAATCTAATTTGATTTGTTTCACATAAGTACTAATTAAGATGATATCCAATAGGCAATTACACAACAAAAATGATTGAGCGTTCTTTTTCAAATTGTGGAATGAACATACAAAATTAGCTCAACTAATAGAATGCAACCTTGTCTTGTCGTTGACAAGGAGAAACTCCAAACCGATGCAATGCATGAAGTTGTTCAATGAAGATGGGAAGCGTTTGCCCAACAGTGAACAAATGTCATAGAAGAAGATCACACTAGTGTTTTAATCTTGATCCAACCTTCTTGCCAAAAACTCGAGTTATAACATATGAGTTTCAAATCATTGTTTATTATGAGGTCAACACCTTATGGCAAGGGCATGTTGTGATGTGAAATCATTATTACTATGTCAATGAGTTTCATTTTAAACCATCTCATGCAAATTTCTTTAGCAATACATGAAACTAAATCCAATGAAGTCTTTGTGTTAGATGGTTGTCTTCAAATAAGTGCCAAAGCAAAAAGCCATGTATGTCAAGTATGTGACTTGAATGGAAACCTCAAGCATGATAGATTCACAATGCAACTGTTAGGGAACATAAGGAACCTGATCCAAAAGAAAAAATTTGATTGACTTACTTACTGTACATGGTTGTGAGGCTAATTATCAGCCTTTGAGAGATCGGCTATGCTAAGACATATCAGTTATGATCGACCCCTTTATTCATTATGTGATTTTGGTTAAGATTTCCCATTACATTGATCCTACAATGTGGGACTCATTTTTGATGAGGATCATACCCATTATCCCTTAAGACATATCTTTGTGTTAGATGGTTGTCTTCAAATAAGTGCCAAAGCAAAAAGCCATGTATGTCAAGTATGTGACTTGAATGGAAACCTCAAGCATGATAGATTCACAACGCAACTGTTAGGGAACATAAGGAACCTGATCCAAAAGAAAAAATTTGATTGACTTACTTATTGTACATGGTTGTGAGGCTAATTATCAGCCTTTGAGAGATCGGCTATGTTAAGACATATCAGTTATGATCGACCCCTTTATTCATTATGTGATTTTGGTTAAGATTTCCCATTACATTGATCCTACAATGTGGGACTCATTTCTAATGAGGATCATACCCATTATCCCTTACGAAACAGAGTCACACCTTTCGATGGTGGTTGGGCCTTCTATATCATTGTTGATCACGGTAAAAGACAAGATGAATGAGAATCATAATCAAATGTGGGTCTTAAGTTTTTGAAGCATCCATCCATATAATAAGATAGTTTGTCATATGCAATGTGCATATCATTCATTATGTTATGTTATCCATGGTATGTATTTAGTAGTGAGGTTTTATGAGCCCTGGTTTGGTTTTGTGCAGAAAGAAAGGTCAAGAACATCTGATACATACTACATACTACATACTATGGAGAACCAAGCTCTCACATGGAGCCTTGTGAGAGCCTCTCCCTTTCCTTCGCTGTCTTCTTCATGTTGTTTCAAGGCTTTTCCTTTCCATTACCCACAGAAACGAGTCCCTCTCAGGTATGTCAAGTCTAAACATACTGATCTCATCAATACAGAACATATGTCCTCAGAACCTTCGTATATCAGTAAGACCTTCAGAAGAAGCTTCCAGAAACATGATGAAAACAACCCAATTCGTGGTTTTGTGAGAATTCAGTGTAACGTGAGATGGGCGGTCTTGCTACTCTACAGAGCTCTGTTGGTGGGTGGTATTAGTTTCACCATGGCTTCCCCAGCTATAGCAAATACGAATTCCCTTTCTTCACCGCCTTCTGCTTATGAAGTAGTGATTGAAAAAGAGGAGGGAAAAAACAACGAAAATGCAGAAAAAGGAGAGATAAAACCACAAGATTTAGACAACATTTCACAATGTGAAACAATGACATGTACACATGCATATATATTAGGAGATGATTTCTGGAAGGATATGCCTTTACTTAAAGGTTCCACTGAAATGATGTTGAAGAGCATACTTGATAAAGATCCAAAGAGCATTTCGGCATTGGAATGTTTAGCGAAACGATTGGTTGAGATTGATGATTCTTCTCATGCCCTCGTTGTGATTGAAAAACTTGAGCTTTTACAGCCCAATGAAATTGAATGGAAATACATGAAAGCTGAGGCTTATGATTCAGATGGTCAATTCCAATTAGCTAGGCAAGGATTTGAGGATATATTGAAAATTGAACCTCTTAGCTCCAGGGCATTGCAGGTTTGTCTTATAAAGACTCCCTTATTTATTTATTATCATAACTTTTATTTTTAAGCCTATTATTATCAACTTTCTTTTGCACTATACTTTGCCTAATTCAGACAAACCCATTTTTCTTTATCTCACAAAATGCGCCTATGTTTTCCTTTTTCTCCCCATAAGGCCCATGCCAGTTTTGGTGAATTGGGGATGCATTAACCATGATTTCTTGAATTGCTCATACAATTGGGAACAAGGGGATGTGACAATCGCAATTCAGTAAATATATGATACTTTAGCCTTATATAATTTATACATTCAGTAATACATTATATATTTCTGGTTAGAGAACTAATCTGAGATGAGAACCCCACAACAAGAATGACTATTTAAAAGGAAGTGTCAAGAAAGTCACCATGAATGTCTTAACATTAAAAACATTCAATACATATAAACGTATGTATGTGTGTATAGATATATATATGTATGTCATAAAGAGATGTATTTGCCTAGAAACCTTCATTCAAATATATTTTCAGTATTAGACTAGAACTTAACATGTAGAGCCAATACACTAGTATGAGTACTTTTGAACTTCTTCTTTTTTGTAGGGGTTGATAATGACGATGGATCAACTCAATGAGTCTGGACTAGCATTGAAGATAGCAGAGGAGAGTATGGCCAAAGCGAAGCAGGAAAATAATGTGACAGAAGCTCGCAATATCGGAATCCTCATCGGACAGGTTTACACTTTAAAGGTACAAAAATTGAAGAAAATCATCAGCAACTTACAAAAAACGATTCTGGTTAAATAATCACTTCCACTCAGGAAAAAGCAATATTGATATCTGTCAAAAATGCTTTTCTGATATTTTTATATAAACCAACAAAATTAAACCTTTCATCTCCTTTTGGTCCAAATCCTTACCAATGTCCAAATGCGAGTATATATGCAATTGCTTGCATTTGAACTTGAATGCTATTTACTATGAATATGGAATATGTTTCTGTACTGTTGTATGATCAATTCATTGTTTAATATATTCAAACATTTTTCCAGGGTCATTTTGAGGAAGCATTGAAGCATTACAAGATCATGGTGGAGGAAGATGGTAGTGATTTCCGGCCCTATCTTTGTCAGGTATGCATTTTTACAATCGGGGATCTTTGGTTCTATTTTTATTCAAAGGTGTCCAGTTTTTCTTTGCTGCACGTAATCTCAGAAAACTTCTTTCTCAGAGTGTGACTGGTTTCTTATATTGTAGGGAATTATCTACAGTGTGTTAGGGGAGAAGGAGACAGCAGAGTTACACTTCAAGAACTATGAGGAATTGTGCCCTAAAGAACTTCCAGGTCGAGGCTTTCTCGACAGACTCATGTTCCGAGCTAGGAAGGAGGGGCAAAAGACTTATGAGCATAAATTAAAAAGTAAAAGTAAGATTTCAGAATAACATTTATTCAACGAATAACTCAATGGGTGAGAAATCAAGTATTAACTTGATTTTAGGGGCATTTCAATCTATGGTGGCCACTATACATAGCTAACGTTAGGAAATAGAAGTCTTGTATTGCTGCGTCCAATTTAGCGAAATTTTAGTACATAATGAAGTCGGCATTTTTAGTCGATAGAGTCCAATTTGAGCAGCATTTTAGTAGATAATTTTGGCAGTATAGACAATAGTTTTCTGAAATTTGTAGGCATTTTAGTAGATCAAATGAATAATCTAACAATGGAAGAATTAGGGGGATACTAGTAAATAATGGAGATGTTTGAGTTACTTATAAGCATTAATTTATCTGAAGAGACTGAGGTTTTGAGACATTTGGTCTGAAATTTTCTGTTGTGTTTTTGCACCTCTTTGCTAAACCTCGTCTATTTTTGAAGAAACATAGTTTGAAAAGTTATGTTAAATGAACTACAAGCATGTAATTTCCTTGTAGAAGTCCAATTGTATGTTCAATATGTACTTCATTAGCACTGAGAGGATTGTAATCATGAGACATCAGGTTAGATGTCAGGCCAAAGTTATCATTGGTCAATTATTGCATAACCATTTAGAGGTCATACAAGCTCGGCTGATTGGATTATTTTTTCAACATGGGATAGGCTGCAAGATTAATTTGTTGAAGTAACATATGTTCATCAGATAAGTCTTTTATATTCTTATGATCTCTCTTATGAGTTGGTTTGAATTCTTATATCACAAACTCTTATGTGAAGATGTGGATCTGCCTTATTAGTGGCACTATGGGGTTATCTTTGCAATTGTTTGAAAGAAAGAATCGCTTGTAGATTAATAATATGGTTCAAGCATTGACTTATGGTAACTTATTGAATATAGTTGTTATGTCACATTGCCTTGTAGTTGTCAAAGCACCCTTAACAATGTATTTGATCAAAATAATAATATTACCAGAAGTAAGCTTGTCATGAAACTGCCACAATGCCCTACAATGCCCTCACATTGCAACGTGTGCTTAAGTTTTCATGATATGTAATCCTTGAAAGGGGTTTTCAAAATGATTGAAATGTGTGCCTAAGGCCCTTCCTAATACGTAGGACTAATTAAAACATAAGATGGGGCTATTCAAGTAATTAAAATGACAAGAACTTTGTAGAGAATGATATTTAGCCATGTGCCTAATTGGAACCCCATGATTCCTTGGCACATGAATCAATGCAGGGTAAGTACTCTTTATACATATGCTATTAAGTCCTTCATTAGAGACCAGTAGAGACATTGACTTTACTGTATATTTGAGTCACGAGACCTTTCATTTTAGAAATTTGTTTTCCTATACACATCCACACATAATAGCCTTTTTAAATGTTGCCCATTTCCAAGTAGTTTCGGAGTACATCTTAGAGTATATGTTCATGTTAATAAATTTATTTGTGTTTTTTTTATTGATGTAATTTTTAACTGATCTAGTGCACGTAAACTATACTTATTTGGTATAAGTAGTTAGGTGATTTTGGCGAGGATACCTTGCCCACCTCAATACTAAGGTTATGAGCTTGATTGAGAGTATTGAGTGATGAGTTTGACATTCACTTAATTCTAGTGGAGATCATGGGCACTAATAATTTACTCATGGAACTTGCAAGACTGACTTGACATTGAGTCTCCACTATCCAAGGAGTGAAAATAATTCAAGTATAGTATGTGGTTAGCACCAATACATTCACAATAAAGTGTTATTGTTTAAAATAAAGAAGAATTCCTTTTCAACATGTAATATGCAAGACTCTAATCTCACATGTCCTCTTCACATTGTGTTAACTTGTACATACACCCTCATATGCCCATGTGCACATTTTGAGCATAAAGCATATAAGTCGCAAATCCTGTATAGTTTCGACTAGTAAAATGGAGCGAACTTACACTTGTCCCTATTATATGGCTGACACCCTCATTTAGATCATGGTTTTGTAATAATTTCCTTTTTGGTGTCAAATTTCACGGATATGAATTGTTCTCGATGTGAGTTGTCAAATGTTGAGGTTTGAGTAGATACTCTTCCATTTTATTTCTAAAAAATGGATTGAGATTCAGACACCTTTTTGCTCTAAAAGGATTTATGACTTCCCTCTAATGTTAGATATATGTTTGATTTATTGTTATCCGCCTTTAGTATGTCGATGTGTTCATTAATTGCAACACCCTCATTTCTTTTCATTTCGTCACATGCATGATAGATATTGCATGTGTGTAGCATTGATGTGTGTGTTCTTGCATGAATTCCAATGTCACTTTGGTACTTGGTCCCACCCTTGATGCCAACACCCAAACACTCACACGATTCCTTTAAATTGTATGCAAACAGTAAGTGTGACCCTATCATAACATAACTTTTACTATGGCATTCCTACTTTTTGACTATACCAATTTCATATCACGTTGTTCAACGTGTGTGAGTTTCCAACACACAAATGGTGGCATCACATTGATTGCTACATTCAACTACATATCTTAGGCAATCGAGTCAACTTTCCAAGGCCAAATGGGTCTCTATTTGCAAGATGAAAATATATGTTTTTGCCAAGTTCCTTATAATGAAGAAAATTTTATCATAGTGTACTCTTATTTCATTCATCTTTTCACGATTTTAAGAAAACTGACTTCAGTAAATGAAGCAAATTCTTCCAAACACTCAAAATCGAACTCTTGAGAATCGGCGTCATGATTTGAAATTGATGAAAAAAGAAAATCCAAGGCATAATTATTTAAATTTGGAGCATTTCAAAAGAGAAATGCATGAATTAAAACATGGAAAAAGATGCGTGCATTAATATGATTAATGAGGAACGAATAATGGGTTATCAAGGGTAGTCTAGATAAGAGTAACGTGGAGCTTGTATGAACGTTGACTGTAGCAACTTTAACTAGAGAGTTTTAGAGAAGGTTCCAAACAAGATGGATAGTGTGACAAATCAAGAAATGGGCGGTCTCATTCACCAAAAAAGCCATTTCAAATTTTGAACTTGAGAGTCATAAATTTTCTTAACAAGAACAAATACAAATTGAAAAAGTGTACATTTCCTCATAACTCCCTAGAAGTTTGGTGTGAGATTTATCGTTCCATACATGTAAAGGAATATACGGAGAATTATGGAAGAAAACCTCCCCAAATTCTTAGACAAGGTGAAGCAATGAGCTTAGAGGATACAACTTTAATAGCTAGATTTGGGGAAGTTCCAAAACAAGATAAATGAGATGAAATAGTAGGGAGCAATGAATTTGACCTACCGCTCCTGCAATGGAATGAACACATTAATGGGGCTGATGTGGTATCTTGTATTGTTTCGTGAAACATTAATGGCCGTTTTCTTTCAAGGAGATCTTCTAAAATTGGTGAATATGAAAAATAGACTTGGCACACCATTCTTCACAAAACATATCATTTCGTTAGTTAAGTTTATTTTGGGCTTTTCAAAGTTTTGATGTCTCTAGTTAAAATAGAATAGTTTTTTATGCTCTTCGAACTACGGTATCTCTCCAACTTATACATATTATGTTGGTTGTAATGTTTTTGTGAAGGATTTTGATGCATATTCTACAACGCATCACCATTTCATGAAAAGTTCAAATTTGAAGTATTAAGTTGACAAACATTTGTGAGGTTTTTGCCCAACGACTTCTTAAAAGTTCCTATTAATTGCACAAATTAATGGTCAAGTTTTAAGTTTTTACTCTAGCAAAGTTCCTAGTTTAGATATGGTTATGATCGCAAACCATTTACAAAAGGATACATATGAGCCTTCTTCAAACTTGGCAAAAGGTTCAATGTTTAGAAATAGTAAATTGCAATTAAATTTATTGAGCAATATGCAAATTGATCTAAATATGTTGGTTGATATGTGTATGATTGAACATCAAAAATCTTTTATATTTTTGCAATATCTAGATTTTTATGATGGCTTTTAGAATTATTGACGAATTGATATCTATTGATTATAGTACCTTCACCATTTCTCTAGGACCTATGTCTTTGTCTAAGCCAGTTGGTAGGGCCACAACCTCATGTCTTCATACACTTATTCGTACATCGTGTGTCCGTTATGATGATGAGAAGAAATCACTCATATACATATGTTAAGCTATAGGGCTCAATATCCCCAACAAAATCTTGTGTATTAGATTATATCGGCTTTGAAGAGCCTTTGATGCGTCTAGATCATAAAAGATGAAAGGCTTAGATATAATGACCGACAATGGAGCTTTCATGTGTCTTCCAGGCTGACATATCAGTTTAGATCTACCCGTAAACAAATAATGATCCAGTCTAGAGATGTGTCTAGTAAGACATGTAGCATAGTGAAATGTGAGTGTTTCTCATGCCACCATAAAGGAATAGTAAATGGATATTGCATGTTTTAGCAATAGGTATTTGTTCGCAACATGTCTAGGTTATATATTGATGCTAAAACAGAAAAAGTCAGTAGGAAAATGTGTATATGTACAAGAAAAGAGTAATATGTGCTTGCTTGTTTTCAAAACTACCTATATGTGTAGATCAAAATTGAAGATCTTGATCAAATGAAAATTAATACTAACCACATAATGAAGCAATACGGGCATTTAGAGCATATACTAAATAGGTACAATAATTAAACAAATAATGAATATATGCTCATTTAATGAGCAGAATAATATATATAGGTTATTTTCTTTTTTTACATACAAGCATGTTATGGTAAAGTTTTGTACTAAAAATATGTTGTCTTATTATAAAGTGTGTTAGTAGGAGCACATGTATCACACTAGACATGCATTTAGATGGTGCTTCTGTTTATACATTCCCGATTCACTAAATGGCCTTCAATTGTGTCATCAATAACTTTTTTATTTTTGAAGCCAAACGTTGAAATCTGAAACTAGATCCCTATTCATAGTCTCGAGCAAATCATTTTATTTCACCATTCAACTAATTTCTTAATTCCTTAAAGCACTAACTTTTTCACTTTGGCCATAACATCACCTACAAGTCATGCCCATTTTCCTTGTCGGGATAATTTTATTGCAAAATCTTATTGTAATAAGAAAAAGCAAAGGCTCAACCTTGTCATAATGTATCCACGACCACAACTTTAGTAGAAGCTGTCATGCCACAAAACATTATGCATACATACACATATTTTAAAGCGTTGCATGTTCGTCCATGGTACAAAATAGACCTATAATTTGCAATAGATTCTCAAACCACTACTAGCTGTTAATCACGGTTTGATGAAAATTGACAAGTTTTGCATAGAGTGCAAAGTATTTGACATGTGTGAATATGGATAGAGAAAAGTGTGTGATATTTGTTGCAACTTTCTATAACATGTGCTTATATTGCTTTAAGGTTTGTTTTCATTACAAACAAAGTATTTCCTCATTCGAATAATGAATATGCATGTGATATTTTTCTAGTATGGAACAATAAGTATACTTTATTATTATTATTATTATTATTATAAAAACATCTTATGACTTTGACTATGGGTGTAAATTTTAACATTTCGTAACTTCATATATACAAAGTTACTGAGTCATGAGAACGTCTTCAACGAGTGTTAGTTCCATCGTGGGACGTGATAAATTAGTTTGTACGCCTATAGTAGAAGAGATGTGAAAAATTACCCCTTCAATGAGTAAGGCTAGCCAAGCCCAAGTGGGGTGACCGTGGAGGGTGTTAAATAAGAAGGTAGCATGTCATGTGTTGACGCGCCATTATGATGTTGGACCCTCATAGTTGGAAATATTACCAAATCCTACGAAAATATGGAGGCAATTCCTCATAAAATGTTGTATCATGAAAAAGAATTTGGGCCAATCGATAAAGTGTGTTATTGGACCAAAAATTATTGCTCTAGCATGGTCCAAACTTAATTTCATCAATCAGAGGAACAGTTTCTAAACATGTGTGTGAAAAATGTGGAAAATGTTGTGCAATGTGGACCTTGTTTTCTGTGTATAAAATAATTGAAAGGAGGTGCATAATTCCCAAAGGTACAAGAAAGCGAGATTTGTTGTGAGTAACTTGGAAGTTGGCGCACTAGTTTACATAGTCACATAATAATATAGGTAAACAAGGGGCTATTAACATCTTAATTGGATAACACATAAAAAAGTTGCGAAAAAACAAACATCAATGAGGGCCCCAGAAAACAAAAAGATCGAAAGGAGAATAAAGCCAAACATACATTATATAGCTTGTTCCGAGAGTATGGAAATGAGCACGAACCAAATAAAGTTACAAGGGTGAAATTGGTCATACTGATTGACCCATCTCGAAGCCCCATGAAGCGGTAGTACAATTGCTCCATTGTGTACTACTACTACAATTACTATCATGGTTGAGGAGTCTCGACTCTCGACTCAAGCTTGCGATGCTTCCCCCATGATGGCTTCCGTGTGCCATATTCACATCTTATGCGGCCTAGGCCCCCCTCTCCTAATCCCAAGTTCTTTAAGCTCTCTCTGACATACTCCCTTAAAGTAAGCTCATTTGGCCTCTTGTGAAGGACACACACACACACACACATGTATATAATATATATAAATAAACATACATACATGTATATATATATATATATATATATATATATATATATGTATGTACACATATAACAAAACAGTACTTGATGGCAAATGGCTTTTACTTAACTAACTAGGCAAAAATGATATGGGCTAGGGCTTAGCTAAATAGAGTGGGGGAAGATGTTCCATTGAAAGATGTGTCCAACCAAAAAGGAGGAGTAAAACACATGTTTAAAGGTCCAGAAGATCCCCCACAAAAAACCATGCCAAGGGAGTTAGCTAAATATAGGAGGACATCTTCCAAAGGAGGATGTGGCCAAAGGGGGGGGGGGGGGACCATACAATATATTATTATATAACAAATATATAAATAGAGATTTGGGGGGTCATAAAGGGGACAGCTAAATATAGAGGGGGCTGTGGCCAAAAGGAGTAAGCGGGCAAAAGGAGGAGTTTCTTTTGGAGGGTGGGGGCTCTAATGATAGGCCGGCCAGAAGAAGAGAAGAAGAGAAGAAGAAGAAGAGTGGGCACAGGGCAATTCTTTCATTACATGACATTTTGTGGGCTAGCTAAATATAGAAGGGATAGAGATACCCAAAATATAGCGGCCCTCTAAAAGCAGTAAGGGCTGGGGCTGTGTGTCACGTGTGTATGTTCTACAGAAGAAAGACATAAAAAACGCGTGTGAAAAGTGAGGGGACAAAAAAAGAAAAAAACCAAAACATAAAATCTCATCATGAAAAGCAAACCCCCAATCCTCTCTCTCTGTCTCTCTCCGCCCTTTTTTCTTTTTTGAATCTCTTTTTCTTTTTCTTTTGTTATTTGTTATTTATTATTTCTTTCCCGAAAGGGTAGTAGACCAAAAAAGCGACAGTCCACGTGTCCGGTTTTCTTTGGATATCTCAATCACGGAAAACCATGGTTTCCCACAAAACCACCTCTCTCTCTCTTCTGTGTCTCAGAGGAGAGAGAAGAGTCTTCTTTCTTCTACTTCCCTTCTGTCTCTTCCTTCTTGAGCTTCCATCGTTTCTTCTATTTCTATTTCTGTCTCTTCTTCATCTCTTTCTCTCCCCCTGTATGTATCTCAGTTTCTTCATCCATCGCCATCGCCATCACCATCATAATCTTCTTCTTCATTCATCTCCCTCTCTCTTCTTTTTCATTCGCTCGCTCCTTCCTTCCAATACCTAGAATTCCTTCCCTGCCGCCATATTACCTCGGTATATTGTTACCATCAAATCACTTCCTGTTAATCTGCCTCTCTAATCCTGGTTTGGTTTCTCTTCTTTGATCTCCGTATCCATTTTACAATTTGATCATATCGATAATTTTCTTCTTGTTTTCTTGAAATTTTAAGAGCCGGCCTGCTAAGCAACCTACCGTGGATATGTCGTCCGGATTGAAGAGAAGAGCTCATCCAGATCTCAACTGCACGGCGCCGACCACCGAAGATGAAGATGATCAGTTAACAGAGCTGGATCAGCGGAAGAGCAATGATCATATAAGCAAAATTAATGGTACTGCAGATATGAATGAAGCGGAGCAGGAGGAGGAGGAGGAAGAAGAAGAAGAAGAAGAAGAAGAAGGAGAAGAAGGAGAAGAAGTGTTAATGGATGATGATGATGAAGAAGAAGAAGAAGAAGACGAAGATGATGACGATTACGATGATGAAGAGGAGGATGAAGCAGATGACGAAGAAGAAGAAGAACAGGCGGACTTGACCACAAATGCTGAGCGTAATAACAGCAATGTCGCGAGCCCTGCAGACACAGACAGTAACAGGACGCCGGTGGCTGTGGTACCAGGCGATGCAGTCAAGTCTCCAAAGAAGTTCAAGAAGGCGAAGGATCATGGCTCGTCGGCTGGAGGGAGATCACGTGGCTTGGTGCCGTCAGCAGCCAAGTCACGTGACTTGATGATGCTGCCGGCGGATGGGGGGAGGTCACGTGACTGTATGCCGTCAGTCACCACGACCGCCACGACCGCCGCCTCGGACGTCACGGACCAGTCACGTGAGAACTTGAATGGCCCTCTGGGGAACAGTGGCTACACCAAGACTGCCAATGCTGGGGCCGGGACTGGGGCCGGGGCCGGGGGCATGGTCCCATTGGCCAATGACTTCCCCGTGTTGCCCGCCACGGGTGCAAATCACGTGACCTACAGCAGTGCCACCAGCAGGGGCCATGGACACGGCCAGGTGGCGGGCCGCGGAAAGGTGCAGATCCGTCGCATCGAGAACACGACCAGCCGGCAGGTTACATTCTCCAAGCGCCGCAACGGGCTCCTTAAGAAGGCTTATGAGCTGTCCGTGCTCTGCGATGCCCAGCTCGCCCTTGTCATCTTCTCTGCCACCGGAAAGCTCTTCGAATTCGCCAACCCCGAGTAAGTCATCCTCCCTTGTTCTCCTAAAGGCTAAGATTTTGTCCGAAAGCTCTTATTTCCCCCCTGGATCACACCCCAAACCCTAAACATCTTTGTGCGGAGGGATCAGCGTATACCTCTGTGCAAGGTGTGTTGCAGGCCCGGGTTACGTGTGGATCCTTTGGCCATAAAAGCTCATAATCTTAAACATTGTAATGAAACTGGGCTCTCTCATACATGGAAGAAGATTTCCATGGGACAAGAAATGTTATTCACTGCCCTATGCCATCGTCCCTGCAACCGAGATAGATAAGCTCTATCTTGCCATTGCACAAGTCCATATTGTCAAACAGTACGTTTCATTGGGCGCATGACACATTTGAAAATTGTAGTGATTACGATATTAAGCTCCCTCAACACATTATGAATTAAGCTCCTTTCAGTTGGCATAGGTATTAAGCTCATGGTTGGAGGTTTGATAGAATTAGGTAATCATGGCACATTTTCTTTCCTTTTGTTGCATGATGATGGTCATTGCTTGTATTTCATGCATTGGCCATATGATCAAACGTTTTCGCAACTAGCACTATGTTTTAAATCTTTAGATTTGTGATAGGGACTGGTAGAATAGCATTTGAAAAGCTCATAAGCTCCTACGATTAACCCCGATATTCTACTGGGCTATAAGCCACTGTTATAGTTTTTTGGTATCCATTTCATCAAACTGGTTCAGTGGGAGTCAATTGCATAGAAAGTCATCATATCACATGCATTTTCGCAACCCTAGTGTGATATGCGTATCTCTTGGGCTGTTTGCTGTTTACTTTTTTATAACGATCATACTTACTATGGATCATATATGAAAAAGAAGAAGCCAAAAGGAAGTTTCCCCCCTCAAGTTTCAATGATGATCATGATCATTATAGGCAATAGAGGCATCACAATCGATATGAATCTAGCCTATATTGGACATATATGATTGATATGATCCTTGCAAGCCACACTAATAATATGACTGTCATCATCCAAGGATATGCACACCTAACGATGATGAAATAATGCTAAGACTATGCCATTCTTTACATATAAGCACAACAAATGTGGTGATGCACCAGACTATCGGACTGACTTATATATGGGGAAAATAGGAGTAAAGTCTCTAGTTGCAGGAGAAAATAGCAATATTCAAATATAATTTTGAGAAATAGACTCATATACAATGATAGGGAATATATATGTAATCTATAAGGGAATTGGACTACAAAACAAGGCCTAGTGCTATTTACCTATGATTTCTAGTTTAAGTTTCTTAACTTTTGAGCGGTTTTGAGTTCCCGAATCTCGAACAGGTTTATTGCTGCCTCTTTTCTTCTTGCAGTCGTCGGTTGCCTTTGGGCACGGTTAATCATTCATTGTTTCCAGAGTTGTGTCCTCGTCCTTCTTGACTGTTGTTTCTAGGTCCCACTGATGCTACAATCCATGCTTTAACTTGGCGTTTTGAGAAGTTCTGAGTTAGGTGTTGGTATTTGTCAAAAATAAGACATCAGGAGATTGTTAATTTGGGCCATAATGGCTAGATGTTCCTGAAATCAAGAAACAAAAGAGGTTTACCTTTGTTTCGAATTGTGCTCGCAAAAACTTGCAACCCATATGTATATATCCACACACAACACTCATGCAACATATGTTTTAGGCGCCTTCCAATGGTAACATGATCAACATGACAATATTGTGGGGTTTTGGCATGAGGCGCTGTGGCCACCCCTTTTGATTCTAGAATCCCAAAGTAGGTCCTTAATTGTTGTACTTAACTGTCATACTTAGCTTTTGTTAATTGTTTGGAGTGAATATCACATTCATATATACACTGGGATTTTATCATTTCTCTTGCATGATTGATTTTATCTCCTTGGTGTTGATTTTTTTCAAGCATTTATGAACTTTCATTTCTGATCAAGCAAGAAAACAAGCTACACAATGTATATTGTTTTTGTGTGAATGATGAGGCACCGATTTGACCTCTTTAGATACACTTATTCTATACCAATTAGCACATGGTGTGTAGCTTGTGATATTGTAGATATCAAGACTAAACTTTTACTTTATTACTTATCCAAGTTAAAGTATGATAAGCGCAATAACTACTATGAGGAGCTTACATATATGTGATAGAAAGTTGAATAGATTTATGATGCTTTTGAAGTGAGCATCAATACATGTACGATTAGTATCGATACACACTATTCTCACACTTATCGGCTTCAGATTTCTTATCATGTCCATGGGGTCCTCCAAATTCTCCAAAAGATCTCCCTTAAACTCTCTTTCGTTGATTTCTTCATATACAAATTATAAAATGCAAGCGATGTGTTAGTATTTTGACAATATCTGACCACCAATAGATCAAAGATGCTTCTTATATTGGAATATGATTGGGAGTTGTGACAGATGTAATAATGCACATTGGTAGGAAAGGCCAATTAATTGAACCAAACGTAAAACTTACAGCCCTTAATGTAAAAAGATGCAAACTATGGTTTAGAAAGGTGCGTCTTCAGACATTGCATATGTTATCACACTGAGAGAAAAACTTTATGCCAGAATTTTGTCACCATTTTTGATGTCTTATTTCTTCATGTTCCCTTCTTCTTTCAGAGGTTTTTGTATATGAATCCATGTTTTCTTTATTGTAGTTTCTACATTCTACAGAAAAACTACTTAACCTTTCAAGCTTGCATGTAGCACCATTGTGCATGGGTGGTCACACAGAGCATGTTCGAAGATATGGAAAGATTTTTTGGTGCTTTCACGCACACATCCATACATAAATGAAGAATAGGAGACTCGGACATATAATTCATCATTGTGTAGAAAACACACGTTTTGTAGACTTCAAGAGCACAAACAAGAGTTCCACTTTGGTGGAGCATGGCTTCTCAAAGATTTGGATACATCCACCTGTACATGCTGCCCAACAATACATCAAATGGTAATATCGATGACATGCGTGGACTGGCACGCATGTCTATTTTGGGGTCCTAAGCAATCTTCATGTCATCCTAATATCACAAGATATGTTTGCAAGAAGGGGAACCACTGAGGTTTTGAGCTGAGGGCCCGTGAGAGGTGCAATAAGAATCTGGCACGTGTAGACAACAAATACCCACAGAAAAAGATATATGGATTTAATAAAACAAAGATATTAAGAATAATAGAATCATGAACAAGAAGATTTTAATCCTAAGATTAAGAGGCTACAATGGAACTTGTAGAACTCATAACCAATAGTTTACAAAGAGTTAGAGAGGATGTATTCTTTTAAGGTGGTGAGTAAATCTCTAAGGTTGCATGATAATTCATGCGTGGTTTATCGAACGGTGGTCTTCATGGTACTTGATTCCCAAGAAGGCATCACAGGTCATTGAATGCAAACTCAGTGTTTTGTTCCATTTCTTATTTCATCTCAGTTTGATCTTCTTATTCCAGCTTCTTGTGCAAGTACTGCCATGTTGAACTCTGCTACCAAACTCAACCATAACATGGAGATCCTTTGGCAATTTCAACTGAAGAGTAGCGTTGTCCAAGTGTCCCTTAGTAAGGTCTGAATAAATACACCAATGACATCAACTTCCAGCATCAAAGAACCCTAGAACCTAATATCTGCAACTTCGACACATTTGACAGCAATTAGGCCCACCTATTGGGATTCCTCAATCAGATCCGGCTGGTTATCCATCTACAACTTCGATGATACCCCTACGACTTCAGGTGAATCATGCCCATTGGCTCCCTGCTGGCCAGTTCAACACAAGCATGGTGCATGCCAGTCATAGGAAAATCGTTGCCCCATTTGGAAGCTTTGTAACCCATTCTCACTAAGTTTGAAGAGACATTTGGGGGTCCAACGAACACTGATCCTGAGTGGTGTTGATGTATTCATCAAAGTTCCACAACTGTTCTGTGACGTTAATTGGAATGACCAGATTGTCTGGATCACATAAAAAATGGCATCACTCAGCATAGCTGAGCTAGTTGCCTTTGGTGAGGCAATTACTCAAATGCTATGATATGACAACGGGCTATACAAATTTCACCAAGAAAATGCGCAGCACATCTGCGGCAACCACTGGTAATGTTAATGTTGCCTCTAACGCTCACAATGACCTGATGGAGATTGATAAGGTTTGGTTCCAACTGCTCACGTATACACAACGAATTCTATCACCGTTACCAGACAAGCCTGCCTATAGTTCATTGTGAATACAAGCTTCTTTATCTTTTCCCTATAGTTGATTGTGCCAAGATCATCACAGGTCATTGAATACAAGCTTCTTTATCTTGTTTCGTGATAGGTATACCATGATTAAGGGAGAGAATTGTAGAGATAGATTAAAGATAACTCGATAATCCTTAATTGGAGCATGTGCTCTTTAATCCCGTGGGGTATCTAATCCTTTAAGCCCTTTGTGATTTCTCATTAATCCCCTAGGACTGGGCCATTGATAGTTATTTCTCAACTTGGGAAGAGACCTCAATTTCATACCACCCTTTTCTAAAGCTACGCTCATTTTTACTTCTTCTCCTCAATAAATGAAGCTTTTTCTCCCCTTTTAGGCATTCTACTACCTAGTCATCGCCCATATGGTCTGATTCCTATGTTTTGCCAATTTGGTTGATTCCAAGTCTCAAAAGGTCTTTTATAAGACCTTGATGTTGCAATGCTTCCTTCTCCTTCAGCAAATCTTGTAAATGACCACTTCTAGCCCATATAGGATCGAACCTACAACCTCATGTTAATGCCTAGGATACAATGTAGGAGACTCATAGAGTAAGAAATCTGAACAGAGTTGAAGAAAGCATATGACAATACCCACAATTAAAACCAATCTTGTCTAAAGAACATGGATTGCTATAAGTGTCACCAAATGGGCCATGTTCAGGAGCATTATTGTACTACCTATAAGGAGGCAAAGAAACTTAGTGATATGCATGCAAAAGTGTTGCTAACACCTTCCTGGGTGAAGATCAAGGAGATCAATGTCCTGTCAACAATGACTGGCTACACAAATCAATTCGATGTCCTCAACTCAATGGCCAGGGATATCTCCATGGTGGATGAGATAATACACATGTGGGAGCTTGATTAGGGCGAGTGATTCCATGTGGCTCTACACAAGGAGTGTTCACATCTAATGAAGCTCATTGTTTGAGATGGATGGGTGATTCTAAAAAATGCACGATGGTTGGCATTAGATCTGTCACCTTACAGTTGGAGGATGGGTAGCAGCTGTTGGAAGAAGTTGGAGCTTCATATTGGTAGGCTAGAGGTTGGAGGTTCACCTTACAGGAAATATTATAGGTGCTAGAGGCAATATATCCTCTTCTTGTTAGTTGCTCTCTGTTTCTCAGAAGGAATACTTGTTAGATAAGTTAATCGGGCAATTACAATGATATGACACGGCAGCTGGTTCCACCATATGTCTAAAACTAGAATGAATGTGACATTTAATTTTGATTATTTGTCTCCCTCTCTTTTTCCCACTTTTTATCCTATGAACATTGAATATATTGAAGGAATGTATAGTTTTCCACAATATGCATATAGAATCGACCACCAGCTTCCTTGACCTAGTACATTGAAATTCATGTGAACCGATGCCAACCTGCTTGCAAGGTGGAGCACTATATTTTATTACCTTACATGGTGAGGCTACGAGGAAGTATGAGGATATCCCTTGAAGAAGGATACATTAATGTCTTTTAAAGAAGCCAAAGTGACCACACAAGAGATTAAATTTTAAAATTTTGCCTGTCTTTGAGATTAGCAAAGCAGAATAAATGTAATTAAATTAAAAATACAAGTATCTCAAGAATCCCATTATCTACACATGTAAGATTCTCAAGTGGGAAGAGAAAGGATAAAGTGTTAGCTTTGAAGGTGTGAAGGTGTGGCTTGCAACTATTGAGACGGAGAGTGAATTGAAGTTGAAATATTCAGATGATAGAGGGAAATGCACTTCCTGTAAATTTTAGACTTGCTATAAAGCTCGATGCATCCAGCAAGAGCATATTGCCCTGTCTAGTTTTAGTTCAAAACGTGTGTTGGAGAGAATGAATCAAACTCTCTAGGAGTGGATAGTCTTGATGGTTCAAGATGCCAAGTCGAACCACTAGTTTGAGGCAGAAATGACATTGAATGCTGTCCTCGTTGACAACCTCTTTCCAAGTAAACCAAAGGGTTTGAAGGATCAGAGAGCTTTGGAGTGAACAGTTGCTGTTCTAGAGGCACATTCATTCCGACATTTACCTACGATGCATATGATTATGTACCTAAGGAGTTGTTTCAGAATTTGAATCCAAAATATGAGGAAACACATTTTACTCTAGAGCAGTTCAATGCCAATTATCGCTTTCAATTGTGGGATCTGGGATCATGATTCTGGCTCACAGCAGTGGCATGATCTTTTGTGAGGAGAAGATGCATCATCATTTGGTCAAAGAGTAGAATTATGAAGGGACGTTTTATTAGACCCATCATTGGATATGTACCTGTTGAGGAGATCTAAGTTTGTCAAGGATATGACGTTTTATTTTAGATGAAAATAGGTGGAATATTGTGGACCTGGAGAGAATGATGGACAAGCAACTACCCATCATTCAACCGGCCATACTAAGGTCAAACCACAAACCAAGCCTGTTGTCAAACGGGTAGGAATGGACAACAGTTTGGTAGTCTCAAACTCAAACCATTTAAAAGTTTTTGAAACATAAATCAAAGCAAACTAAACCTAAAAAACATTGAAACCCAACTCTTCAAGAGAAACTCAAACCCTAATAATTTAAAACCAAACCATATAAACCATACATTCTTCCAAGCTTGATAAATTGTAAACAGTTAAACCAATATAATTTCAAAACAAACCAATCCAAAAACCGTTTTCCAAAATTTAGAACTTAAACCAAATGAAAGAAAACCATTTAGGCCATTAAGTTGTTAAATCATAGTTTCATCATTTGGTTTTGGCTCAAACCGAGCTATTTTTGTCAATTGCTACCAACAAATTTGTTTCAAGTGAGGATCACACAATGTGGATAGACATAGGAGAGCCATCTTGTTAGAAAGATGCTATGTAGGCCAAAGATAGAACTAAATTGGCACTCAACATGAAGAGTGAGATGGAGTTGTTAAGTATTTGGCACTCAGCACACCGGTTGTGGAGATTGTGGTGCCAACAAGAAACCTCGAGCTCAACCAACATTAGAAAAAAAGGGGATACAAACCAAAGAGGAAACAATGTAAGCCAATGGACAATCTAGCGTGAAAGGGACACTTGCCTTGTAAAAAGGCTATAAAAGCCACCATTCGGTGACTTTTGAGCCTCTTCTTCATTTTTGAGAGTTTTGTTCCCATTATACGGTAAGCCCTTCTCTATGTCCTTAACCTTTATTAGAGCTAAAGAAGATTAGAGTTAAAGACTACTAGAGACAAACCCTAATCTTCTTCAGATTGTATGGTGCTAAACCTCTTTGTATCATGAAGAATGGTGATTAATACAATACTTTCTTTGTGTTTACCTTGTCTATCATTGTGTGAGAGAGAGTAAAACGAGAAAGAAAGATAATGTCTTTTACGAGGCCAAAATGGCCTATAAGACCAAACAAGAGATTACATCTTCGGTGTTGTCTCGTGTTTCAGAACAACAGATCAAAATAAAGTAAATATTACTTAGTAAATATAAAAGTAAATAAGATAAAAAAAGATGAGGGAATCTGGTTTTTGGCATATGTGAGATTCTCAAGTTAGATAAATTGTAACTTTTGTCTTCGAAAGATCTCTAGATAGGTCTATCCAGATTGGAGAGGTCTCCGAAGCGAGGGAAGCTCCTACGATGGCGGGAGAGAATGGCCTTTATCTGTCGATGACAAGGGTGCTGAGGATGGGGCTAGGGCCTACGTACACGACAAATTGTTATTGCCCGATCTATTGTAACCCCTTTGTTATGTCCTGGTTGGGAGGCCATTTGTATTTCTTGATTGATTTGTAGCATTAGTAGGAGTGGTGGGGCTAAAGAAAGTTGTGATTGTTCTTTGTGGATGAGCTTGTGTGGCTGTATTATTATCCTTCAACAACTTTTCCCTATGTCTCTTGACTTCTAGCAAGAAAAGTCTGAGGCATCGTTGGTCCTCATATTACATTACCTTGCGTAGCAGGCCAAAGCCTTGTTTAAAGAGGCAATGGTATCTCTCTCTGATTTCATAAATGACACTACAGTGACAAAGTGTTCTTTGGATTCCACTCCTTGATGATGCAATTGACAAATTCTTTCTTCTAGAGGTATTCGTGTATATTTGCCTACCTCAATTTGTAACTAATGTGATGAAGTTCACAACAGCCCTATCACACTTCGTTGCGCATAGAATAGACGTATCTCCATATAAGGTGGCTTGATGATGAATCCTTTCATGTGTAAGAAGTGTGTCTTATAGTGGGCTAGCTTTGTACCAAGTGATATTTTGGGGTTGATCCATGTTATCTTGTTTTCTAAGTTAATAATATCAGTTCGGAGCACTCTATTCTTTTCCACTTTGGTCATATTTAGATGGGGATAGTCCAAGCTATATTGGAGCGGGGGTAGTGTATCTATACTCATGCCATGTGACTCTCGAGAGCACCAAGGGCTGCATATCCACGAGAAAGTTGGGCACAAGCGGCCTCTGTAAGGAGAACCTAGGCCCTATAAATGTTACTCCTAGGTATGTGTAGGAGCGTGTGTATTCCACCTTTTCCTCTCCCAAGAAGAATTCCGGTTTTGATCTTGTTACCCTTGCTTGAGTGGCGTTAAACACCATCACTTTAGTTTGTCCATGTTGATTGACAACCTTGTCCGTACAAAATAGTTTAAAGGCATTTAGATGTCTTTGTAGTCCCTCTGGAGAGTCAGAAATCAGCACATAGTAATATTTGTATAGCTATACTTGCTAGACGTGCTCCCGAACCCCCGAATCTCTCTATGTAATGTGATACCTCATCCATATAGAGACTGAAGAGAGTGGGTGATAGTGGGCATCCTTGCTTCACTCCGATTGTGCTAGCCACCACCTCTGACAAACCCTTGTAAGACCGCACTTTTCTTGAAATGGATTCATAGAGTGCATTGATTCCCCATCGCATATCTCTAGGAACACCAAGGGCTTCTAACCGTTGCATAAGCCGAGCACATGGCACAACATCAAAGGATTTCCGGAAATCCACAAAGCAACAATAAATCCTCTTATTATGGACTCTGCCCTCCTCAATAAGGGCCGAAAGGGTCAATATGTGATCCAAAGTAGTGGACCCCTTCCGAAAGCTTGCCTGTCCAATTGAACGGTAGCAATTCCGCTTTGCCCATATACTCATTTCTGATTCTAAAATCGAGCCATATAGTTTAGCCAATTAATGGCCAATCATGATTGTCCTATAGTTGCTTGGTATCATGGGGTCTCCACTCTTTGAGGAATTGCACAATGGTATGTTAAGTCGATCTAGTAGGGAAACCTTCACACGTGGCTCTATTAAAGATGTGTGCTAGCAATGGGAGCAAGGTGTCATGGGCATAGATAAAGTGCTCACCCACCAATCTATCATGATCTTGGGCCTTCCCAAATTGTAGCTGATCGATGACATTTCTTACATTTTGTGGAGTAAAAAAGGTTGATTCATGTGGGCGTGAGCCATGTGGGTGTGGAAGAGGAGGTTGCCCCGGGATATCATATAGGACCTTTGCATATTCATGCCACACCTGAGGTGAGGTTAGTTGTGTGGTAGGTTGCCTCTCATTGAACATTTTCCATGCTCTTTTACTTTCTTGTCCTAGAAACAAGTGATACAAATGATCTTCAAATTTAGTCAAATACAATCTCTTCTTCTTCCTTGTGAGGCGTTGGAAGGTTGCTCTCGCTTGTTTGTGTATAAATGCCCCGAGTTACTTCACGTTGCAAGCATCTCCTTGTATCATGAGAGAGAGATGAAGTGTTAATCCTAAGTTAAGTTAGTTAGTAACTCGTGGGTACTTTGACAACTACTCACGCCTGGTTCGCCCACCAAATAGGAATATGATGGTCTGGACTTAAGGCCAATGACATCAACGAGAGGGTAAAAACTCTATCGATCTATAGATACGTTTTGTGAGACACACGAAAGCGACACATGAGTCAATTCTTGAGGATAAATCTTTGGAATTGGTACACTTCGCAAAATTAAAGTGGGTATTACCATGTAAATATAACCTATGCTCGAATCCCTTGAAAGTAAGTCACTCTTTATACTTTGGAGTGGGCTATTGGAAGTAAATTCTAAGTTTAATACTGAATATAAAATGAATGTTATCCAAGTTGAAGCTTGCTTTTGAGAGGCCCAATCAAAGATATAAAATGCAACTTTTTTCAAGGGATTCAAGCAGTAATGGAGAGTAAAGTTAGATGAAAAGTTCTCTAATCTTGAAGATGGTGCCTCTACAACTATAAAGATGATTTAAAATTAGATCAAGGGGGTGTGGTGGAAGCCACCTTTCTACATGGTGCTATAAAAATGCTCATATGTGTGAAAGTGTAGCAAAACCACACATGTTCTGAATTAGGAGAGACATCTAGTGTTTGATAATTTGGCTTCATTCCTAGTCTTCTTAACTCTAGGTTTCTGTTGTGTACGCATAATGTAGGTGAGGGTAGATCACCAATATTTACAAAACATTAGTGGAGGTATATTCACTAATGTTAGAAAGGGACTAATGTGATTTGATAAAGGGAATCATAGGTGCATGTATTGCCATGATCTTGACAACCAATCAATGGGAATATTTTAGAAGAGCACATTCATTAAAGGGACCCAGGAAGAAGTATAAATATGAAGCCTAGCTACCTTCATAAAACACATTATGTGGAAAGGCTGAAGTCTTGAGACACCAATAGTGCGGACCATAGATTGACACATGAGTGATATTCGCAATATTCGAGAATATGAAATGGCCCCAAGAATATTATAAAACCATTCATTTTGTAAAATAAAATAAATAAATAAATTAAAATTTTTTATTTAAATAAATTTATTTCACCAAAAAAGAACAATCATTATGGAGAGTTTATGAACCTTTATTTTAATTAATTAATTAATTTTAAAAAAACGAATAATTTTATATTTATTATAAAAATATGATTAGTGTGAACTTTGAAGTCCCATTTTTGTGTCAAGATAAAATTATCCATAAATTTTGAGGTAATAAAAAGTGAAAAATTAATGAACCTTTATTTTATTTTATTTTATTATTAAAAATAAAACGTATACTTATACATTTATTATAAAAATTTGTTAGTGTCAAGTCCCTCTTTTATTGTCCCTATTTATTGTCAAGTCCCTTTTTTTGTATCCTAGGAAATTAAAAAGGAGGGAGGTCATGTACTCTCTCTTTGTTTTTTTGGGTTAAATGAATACTTGACCATGCATTCGTATTCGTATTTGTTTGCATTCGAATGGGAAACCCCACGAATACGAATATATCAATATATGGTGCGAACTATGTGTTCGTTGTGATTATTGTGTTATCTCTTCCAAGGTACTATACATTCTAATATCCACTAGTATGGGACGTCAGTGGTATGTTGGCTATGTAGCTCAAGGAGCTCTGGAGGATCAAGTAACTTCTTCTATTTAATCTATTCACTTTTCTTTTACTTTTATTTGGTCTATTGATTATTAAGAGATTCGTAACAATTTTCTTCATTTCTAGCTCTCTTCACAACTAGGTTCATATGCATCCATGCTTATGTGTGCTTTCATCGGAACCTGTCTATGAATAGATGAAGTATGCCTTTCATCGATATTGTTGGCCTAGGATTCAGACTGGTGTATACCCCTTTGATGGCAAGCCAAGTGAAGGTGATTACATCAAACTTAATCTTGCCATATATCCCTTTCAAGCTACTAGTTTTCTTAGCTTAACGGTTAGTACTTAATCTTTCCCTCTCTCTTTCACTTTACTCTCTCTTACACTTACCTATAGATGTAAAGACAAGAAACCATAAGAAAGAATGCATCACTTCTTATTACAAAGAGGTTTAGCACCATACAAGAATAGATTAGGGTTTGGCTTACTTAGCTTTTAATTCTAATCTCTCTTAGCACTAATGGAACATTACAAGGATAGAGCAGCAGCTCTAATGCACTAATGAGAAGGAGAAAACCTAAGATTAGGGAAGAGCTACAAAAGTCATCACTTATAACTTTTTACAAGGTAGGTGGGTTCCATTTACACTAAGTTGCCCTTTGGCTTACATTAACTCTTTAATTGGTTTGTTCTATTTCCATTTTCAAACGGTTAGTTGAGTTCGGTGTCCTTGTTGGTGCTCAATCTCTACACCTCGTGTCTCAGGTGCCAGATACTTAACATCATGCCTCCACATTAGGCTCTTGTGTAACTCTATCCTCTCTTCACTAACAAACTATCGCTTCAATGTTAGCCTCTTTTCATTTACATCTCTCTTCACAACTAACATCTCTTCAGTGCTAGCTTTATTTACTCTTTAGATTCTTCTTTTACCACAACCTCTCTTCACTTGTAGATTCTTGTTTCACCCTTAGCTTTGTTTATTGCTAACTCTCTTCTCTTCTAGACTCTCATTTTACTGTTAGCCTCTCTTCGTTAGTAGCTATGTTCATTGTTAGACAATTCCTATACCAGTAGCACATGTTAAACATAAGATTAATCACAACACAAGTTGAATTAATCAAGTATGTAATTAGAATTAGTGAGCTTTCTCTCTTTCTCATTTTCTTAACCCTTAAAAATCACATCACCAAGAAATGAGCCCAATCCTTCTTCTAGCTCAAGAATTACTATTTTTGGGGATTGGTATTCCTTTTGTTTATAACTCAAGATGTATTATTTTTGGGTTGGAAGTGTACGAACAAAATAAATTATTACATACGTCGATCTCTACTTAACACAAGGTTTGAACCTACATCCTTTACTTTAAGAGTCATACATTTAATCCAATTGAACTATTGTTGAATCATATGTTATCTAAATTATATCACTTTAACTACTTTCTTTGCCTATGTATTGTCTTTGGTTCTTATAATGCAGCAATATGGAGATGGCATCAAACTCACACCTTTGGCACCTTTTTATTGTCATCTTAGAAATTCCTAGACCTTCACCTGATATAACATGAGTTGCATTACCAATTGTGATAGATAGATAGATAGATTATATTAGTTTTCGGAGGTCAAATATGACCTATGAGACCAAAAATATTATATTTCACGTGATATATGTGAAAGTGAGTAACGACTCTCGATGTTCAAGAACTTTACCAATGAATGTTGCAATTGAGATTGCACATTGTGCTTGTGAAAGAAATTCGTGCAAGGATTAGGCTTGGTCGAAGATGTGTCGAAAGCATGGTCGAATATGATCAAAGGTAGAGCATTGTATCAAAGTGTGATACTCAGTCTCTCGAACTTGTTTAGTGCAAAGTGTGCATAGTAAACCACTCTCAATACTTGTGCCCCAATGCATCAAGTCAGGGGATGAATGGAAAACTGCATTCCGAACATGGTATGGGTATTTCGAATACAAGGTAATGCCTTTTGGTCTTACTAACGCCCCAATAGTTTTTCAACATATGATGAACGATATATTCTGGGAATATCTCAATCATTTTGTTGTCATTTGCCTTGATGATATTCTCATTTTCTCACCAAACATGGAGGAGCACACTCGCCAAGTCCGATTAGTTCTTGCCAAACTTTGCGAGCATGGCCTTTATGCCAAAGGCAAGAAATGCGAGTTCCATTGTACCTTGATCGAATTTCTGGGCTACATCATCTCACCCATTGGCATCACCATGGATATGAAGGTCTTTGTCATTCGGACATGGGCGACTCCAAGACGACTTAAAGATGTGCAATCCTTCCTCGGCTTCGCGAATTTTTATTGTCGCTTCATCAAGGGGTTTTCCACCCTAGCACAACCTCTTATCGCCCTTACCCGTAGCCTCTGACTTCGCCATTGGCGCCATCTTATCCCAGGTAGACGACACCAACCTAATGCACCCAGTGGCTTACTACTCCCGGAAATCAATTATCCCATATACGACAAGGAGCTTGCTGCTATCATTGTTGCCTTTGAAGAATGGCAATCCTACTTGGTCGGCGCACAACATCGTGTCCAGTGACTGATCATAAAAATTTAGTTTATTTTTCCACCACTCATACTTTGAATCGAAGGCAGGCCCGTTGGTCAACATTTCTCGCCGATTATGATTTTGAGATCATATTTCGACTTGGTGGCCAACATGAGAAGGCCGATGCCCTTTCTCGTCGAGCGGACCTTGCACTCCGCCTTGGGGATGCTGCTGAAACCCAACCAATTGCATCTTTTTGCCACTTGTATGTTGTAGGATGATTCATTACTCCAACAGATCACCAATGCATCCACAACTAATGAGTTTGCCAATGAGATTCGAGATAGTCCACTAAATCCCTCCAAAGCGACCAAAAGGAAGGATCTTGACACCTTCACCATACAAGAGGGTTTGCTATTCTGATATCATCTCTTATACGTCCTAGAGGGCCCATGTCGCACCCGAGTGTTGTGGGAATGCCACGATGACCCACTTGCAGGTCATTTTGGGGTCGCAAAACCCTCGAGCTAATCTCTCGGGGGTATTGGTGGCCACAACCATGGAAGTTGGTCAAAGAATACATCAAGAGTTGTGAGGTTTGTGCTCGCTCCAAATCCGCTCATCATTAGCCATACGGCTTACTCCAGTCGCTTCCATGCCCCCGTCATCCCTGGGCCTCTATCTCTATAGACCTGATAACTGATCTTCCCTTGGTCAATAGCTATGACTCGGTGTTAGTCGTCGTTGATTGGTTTACGAAGATGGCTCACTTCACTCCATGCTCCAAAACCATTTTTGGAGAAGGAATGGTGCATCTACTACTCAACAATGTGGTACGCTTGCATGAACTCCCTGATGATGTCATCTCCGATCGCGGACCCCAGTTTGCCTCTCACTTTTGGCAGCTCCTGCTACAAACTTTAGGCATCTCTGTCAAGTGTAGACAGAGTGCATCAACCAAATCCTTGAGTTGTATCTTCGGTGCTTGGTTAGTTACCAACAAGATGATTGGGTCAACTTACTTTCACTCGCGGAATTCACCTACAATAATTCTTTCCATACATCAACTGGCGTCACTCCCTTCTTTGCAAACTATGGTTTACATCCTCGCTTCAACATTTCCCTTCCTACCACTTCTATGAACCCTTCGGTGGAGGATCGCGCACGCATTTTAGAAGAGCTACATCATGATTTATCCTTGGAGCTTAGCCTCGCTAGTGAACGATACAAGAAGCAAGCTAATCACCATCGATCTGCCACACTTTGTCGTTGGAGACATGGTCTGGTTGTTACGCCGACACATCTCTACTACTCGTACATGTGCGAAACTTGATTACAAGAAGTTGGGACCATTCCGTATCATTGAGTGCATCAATCCCGTCACCTTCCGCTCGCCCTTCCATCCCACTTCTGGATTCACGATGTTTTTCATGTCTCCCTCGAACCCCATAATGCTTCGCAACTCCCATGATGTTAGGCCCACCAGCACCACCTGTGCAGTTGACGACAGGGGAGGAATACAAGGTCGACCAAATCCTTGACTCGCGTTGGCACCGTCGACACTTGCAATACCTTATCTTGTGGAGGGGTTACCCCATGTCTGATGCCACGTTGGAACCATTGGAAAATTTACAAAATGCCCCGGAGGTGGTCAAAGATTTTCATCACCGATATCCCCACAAACCGGTAGCCGATTTGGGAAGGCGACGTAGGAGGGGGGATAATGTCAAGATTCGAACTCTTGACATGACCATGTTATAATCAAGTATTATGGGTTAACCAACATATCTAGTATACAATTATGTATATAATTGGTCCTTGTTGTTTTGGCTAGCATCATATGCATAGTTGTTCCCTTGTAGTATTTACACTTGGCACATGCATGTATACCTACATGCTCTATTGTACATTCACATGTGTGCAACAAGTATGCATGCCGTGTATTATGAATAGTTGAGTTCACCTTGAAGGAATTCAAGGTGAACAACACCAGTTACAGAGTCTTTCAGTTAATACTATTCATCCATTTGGTTATCTTCTTTCTTGTCTCTTGAGCTTATGATCTATCCGTGACACCGTCTCACATCGCAATGCATGTGAGCTAAGTCGCAGGGAAGCCATGGTTCGAATGGAAGCCAACATAATGGGCTCTAACATGTATCGATGTGTACGGTTTCCCCGTTCCGCAAGAGAGAGAGAGAGAGAGAGAGAGAGAGAGAGAGAGAGAGAGAGAGAGAGAGAGAGCAAATGCATATGTATTTATCATTACTAGTGTAAAAACGGTATTGGAGAGATATCAAAGATACTCAAAGTCATTTCAAGCTGGACGTCCAATCACAACCACTGCATCACAAGATCTAGAGGTACTTGCCTTTAGCATGCACTCCAAACAACCTATTTTGCATTATCATTTTCTTTTGTGAATGTTTTCATGAAAAAAACTGTAATAATTTAAAAAAATTATGAGAATTTCTTAGTAAAGATTGATTAGAAAACCAAGTTGTAGACCTTTGATTTAAAATCAATTCCCAGAAAATTAAAACATAAAGTATAATCTCTTGATAATTTCACATGTTAATATCTTTGTTTTCCAATATAGGAAGACAAGTGCATACCGCCATTAGTCCTTGCATATGTCTTATTCTTCTTAGAGTCATTATAAAAAACAAAGTATAAATACATCCTCAACTTTATAATAGTATCTAGTAGAATAACCATTAAATGGGGACACTTGGGACACTTTCTTGTTCTAGTGTCATGTTATGATAACTATTGGCTAGTATTGCACGTTCATTCATCGGTAGAATGATAGAATTAGCAAGATTTTGATTTGTCATGTTATTTACATTTTGCATGCTATATATTTCCTAGTATTGGAGACACCAAGCTACACAATGTAAGGAGAAGTTGGCATACATGGAAGATAAATACAGGTAATCTTATCAATTCAACTAATATTTTATATTTTCTGTTTAACAATCATAAATATGTTTTAATTTTGTAACCAATTATCATTTATAACTATATATCAAGAAAGGTTTCTTTCCCTTCTAATTATTCAGCAAAAAACTATAATCTATCTTATCGGATCTATCTTGTGGAACTAGCAAGATTATCAATCATGATAGTATGGTGGTCACGTTTAGGTAGCCCTGGACCTATGAGACCTGGACCAAATTTCATCCTCTTCTCATTTTTTTTGGGTGCGTATCTTGCCATCTCCTCTCACAGATCAGTGGAGTTCCCTGAGGGATTCCATCATGAAACACTCCCAAAATTACAATGAGTACATGGTGGAGCTCGCAAGAGGGGTGCCCCTAAACCACGTATCACTCTTCTCATTATATCACAATAAATCTAGCCTATGACCACCATCCTTCCATTATCATCAGAACATATGACTTAAGTTACGAAGGCGGGATCTCTTCATGTTGTGGTGTCTCCCTCGTTTCTCTTGCATGGTCACATTTATACAGGCTCTCCTAGTGCTTGTCTTCCCATGATTGATGTGATGGCGAGGAGATCCCTTTACGACACATACCTGGGTTTTTATGCATTGCACAATGAAAGATGGGACCATTCTATGGATTTCCCATGTTTGATTCACCTTTGTCACATCACCTGAAGCCTCAAGATTGCATGCATTGATTATCATATATCCTTATCCTTTGCATACTTGTCTCTCCTTAAAACATTACACTCTCTGCTTTTGGAGAGCAAGGAATTGTACTGATCAGAAGGGCCCTCGGTTTTTAGTTTGTTTCCACATGTTGCACCCAAGAGGGGTCCTCCTATAGATTTTAGGATGTCCCCATATGCAGTAGTGTATATGGAATAATGTGGAACATGACAAATTTGGATGGCTTATTAGTTTTAATGTTTAGTCAAGTAAAATTTGACCAATATTGATTATTTCCAGAATTAGTATCATGAGAAAAGTATTAAATGATATTTATTCATAAATAGAGAGAGATGCTATACAAATGATTTATGTGTATGCACATAAATCATTTGTATGTAGTCTTCTTAAAATTTGCTAGTTCTTGTGGATGACATGAGTTTTTATCGTGGGTTATGTGAAATATATTGTACGAATATCAATCTAGAGTGGCATACAATAACAATTTTGCAGAAATCTCCTTGGAGAAAATCTTTTGGGATTTAATATCAAAGACCTTCAGTACCTTGAAGGGCAACTTCAAGTTGCTATAAGTAGAGTGAGAGAGCGAAAGGTATGTTAGCATGTATGTTTTAATACAAATGTTAAATATAAGACTATGTTGGATGCCTAAACAATCATCACGTTTGGTTAATATTTGTTCTAGATGCAAATTTTGACGCAACATCTAGAAGAATCTTGTGTCAAGGTATACTTATCTTATCACTTTGTCAGTAAATATTAATGCACAATAATTTCCATATAACCTAGGAGAAAATGAAAGTTTGATATTGTTTTTCAATGGTTAGGAACGCCGACTTTCAGAAGAAAATGAGATGTTGAAAGCAAAGGTCTGGATTAATTACAACCAATACTCAAAAACAAAAACACTTTGTTAATTATGGATCATTTGACCAAGTTAAGTTTTACTTCTTAAATTCATGTTTATTGCAAAAACACTTGATCATTAGTATGCATTTTTGTAGATCCTTGAAATGTATGGGACTAATACACTTCTACAAAATCCTCAAGATATCCAAGATAGCACCAGTATGAAAGCATCCTCTACGCAAATTTGCCATAGTCATCAAGAACAAGACTTGGCAATATCGGCGGAAACCACGCTCCAACTTGGATGCCGACCCAATATGTGAAATATATTTACTTAGATAG
The DNA here is from genome assembly GCF_043228905.1 of Azolla caroliniana. Lineage (NCBI taxonomy): Eukaryota > Viridiplantae > Streptophyta > Polypodiopsida > Salviniales > Salviniaceae > Azolla > Azolla caroliniana. Next base: position 2,352,210 of record NW_028230445.1, read on the forward strand.
ATGAATTGATATTGATTTTTCAGGTGAATATTTTACACATTATCTAAATTTGATATTGTAATTTCTACCATACGTTTGTGAGTCTTCCATCAAGAGAGCAAAAACAATATAATATCAGAAAACCATTAACAAGTAACAATAGTAACTCACAATGAGTGCTTATTGCAAGCACTCGAAACTTTCATTCATATTCTGTACATTTTAGTGGAATGAGTTAAACTGTTGTATTTGTTGATAACCTAATTTAGACTACCTAAGTTTGCAACATAGTGTCAATAAACACTATATTGAGTTTCAATAATACATTATAATGTTTTTTTTAATTGTTTTAGATCATTTGGTAAAAGTTGCATATATCAAGGATATCTTGATTAAATGGAGGGGTTGAATGGGCCCTATGGAACTTGATTATTGAACATAGGATGGTGACTAGGGAGCAAAATATTATTATTTTGTATTATACTTTGTGAGCAATGTTGTCCAATCTTGCACCTAGTGGTGATATTGTGGGTTTGCATCTTCTTTTTGGTGGACAATTAGTGGCACAACCTTGATTGATGATCCTTTTATTTAGCTACAAGCCTCAAAAGAAAAATTTGAAAGGAGAATGCAATTTTGGGATCAATATGCTTTGGCGTTAGGGTTTCATATAAATTATAAGAAGTCTTGCCTTATTTCTTGTATGAAGAGTGATTTGGAATGTTTGGGATGTCAAGAGTCAATGGTTACATGAGGATCAATTTATCGACATTTGGTAATATCCATTAGTTGTTGATTTTGCAATTTGCAAATGTTCAACTCAGTGATTGCATTGGTTGCAAATTGAATGACAAATTTACATATTGTAAGTCTCAATTATGGCCATTTCATGTACAATTCGAAATGGTGCAATGTATCATGATACCTATGCTATTATATTTTTTACCATTGCTCCCTTGGACTAAGAAGGCATTACAAACATTGTTGAACCTCTTCAATTCATGTTATGGCAGAAGAGAGAAAACATGGGAGTTACAATATTAAATTTGGGAATGCGTTTGATGGCCAATAGATTTACATTATTACAATATCTATGTTAACAAGATTAATCATGGATATTTATGATGCAATATTTTATCGAGCATGAAAAATTGGTGCATGGGAAAACTAAGATTCAAGCATCGTGGTGACCATTGCCTAATAGATGTATTTCTCTAAAGATTCAACAATTTATATTTGCACAATAATTGGTAAGGTCAAGGCAATATGCGTTATCGTTTTTTGAGTGGGCACCATCAAGTAATTGAGAACTTTGTAATTCATTTGTAATGAATTGCTTGTTTCTTTTCAATTATTGCATTGCCATGTAAAAGAGAAGTTGAGATTTCAATTGAATTGTTTATTTTGATTGGGGGTTGTAGGCTTGAGGAGTGTGGAGTGTGGTTGATAATGAATCTCAATTGTTATAAAAAATTGAAGGTACTAAACGATGGTTATGTATTCCCCCAATCACCGAATGACGCGGATTGCGTAGAGGGAGCAGATTCAGCATTCATGAGTCAAATGATTTGATAAAAGGTTCATGACTGGAGAGCGGACCCATCAAAAATTTCTTGAGATGTTGGTCCTTCCATAATTTGAAGTAGTCCAATCCAATATATACCATTGTCGTACGGGTATTTGCCAATGAAAACAAATTGTGTGCCTTGGGTAGATTGGCAGTTAAAGGATGGTACACTAGTTACATGATGTATGTAACTTAAATGTAAGGTGATGGCAAATATTGCAATGTGGTTGGCATTCCCATTTGCTATTTCATGCAAAGGTATGGGTCATGATTGATAGGCTCCCATTAGGTTCAACCTTAAGAGACGAGGACTAGGGTTAGGTATGTGCTTCTTTTGCACCTTTCCATCGGAGGACAATACACATAGGTTCATAAAATGTCCTGTAGCGCATATCATTTGGAAGTATTTACTGAAGATTTGGCAAGTTTTAATCTCTTGTTGTTTGAGGCCTCAACAATAGGTTTTTGCTCAATATGTTCAAAATGGTTCAAATGATGAGCTAGAGATATTGTTCAATTTTAATGATATTTGGGACTACAACACAATTGGAATATGCATAATACTCATGTTGAATGGTAGACATGGGGTGAAAGCCTATGTGAAGAAGTTCAAATGCATTCTCATGTGGAACTTTCGGATGTTAGAGCATGTGGGGATCATTTACTCAACATTTGTAATTGAAATTCTTGAACATTTAGAGCTACTACTCGATTTCATACATTCTATGCTAGAAAAGTTTCACCCTTTGGTCCTACATGTAGGAGTTGGCAACAACTCATCTAAAGCAGGAACCGAGCCATTAAACCATTTTTAAATTGTTTGGCGGCTCGGTTCATGCTTGAGCTTCCTTAACATTTAGAGCTACTACTCTATTTCATACATTTTATGCTAGAAAAGTTTCACCTTTGGTCCTACGTGTAGGAGTCAACGACAGCTCATCTAAAGCGAGAACCGAGCCATTAAACCAATTTTAAATTGTTTGGCAGCTCGGTTCATGTTTGAGCTTCCTTAACTAGATTGAGCTCGGTTTTATTTGGTTTGAGCCAAACCGGTTTAGCCTTATATAGTTTGGCCCAAACCGATTAAGCCAAGTTGACTAGTTTAACTAGTTTAGGGATCATATTTGTTTTGGTTGTTATAAATAAAGAGGCCATGGAGGATCATGATTGAATCAAATGGATGAGACACATTGCACTTACATATTCTTCTTCCATCACTATTCGCTCTAGAATTATGATCCAACATATGTATCCATCCATTTATCCATCTATATGTTGTATCGTTTAATTTTTTAGCTTGTATAGATAAAGATGCCATGGAGGGTCAGAATTGAATCGAATGGGGTGTCCAAATGGATGAGACACATTGCACTTACATCTTCTTCTTCCATCATTATTCGCTCTAGAATAAAACAAAAAATAATTTTCTCACCAACACTTTGATCTTAGACAAAAATGTCAAATATGGCATCAATATTCAAGAAATCTAGTTGGTCACAAGTTACAAAATAATAAGATAAAATAATTTCTTAAACTTCAATAATATGTACTACCATATGGATGAGGAATATAGCTGCCCAAACTTGCATGATCATACTAGCACTAACCAACATAGTAGTGAACCGTGGTAGCAATAGTTGTGATTATTGTAGTAGTAATGCTAATCAATATAATCACATGAAGAGAAGAAGAGTAACTAAAGTAGGATGAGATGAGCAAGTTCATATTCAGGGAAGTTATGTAGAAGAAATTGTATTTATCTGAATCGATCACATCCTCATCTTTGTGTTAGCAATATGTGCAACCAAATAATTGAAGACAATATATCTAGCTCATTCCATGAGAGTATGGCATCAACTATAATGACATGAAGAGAAGAAGACTAGTATGTAAAGTTTTTTTTTTTTTTTTTCCAAAAAAAACACTACTTCCCATTAGTTAGCAAAAGAATTACATCGAAGAACAGCCATAATCAAAACAGCATAATCCTCACCTAACTATTTACAACAAGAGTAACCCACTGCCTCTTTTTACATAGTGACCACCATTGTGACCACATATTCACAATGAAGCCAATGGCGGAAACAACCATCTTGGTGCTTGGTAATTCCATTTAGGACCAGACGTTGAATTAACCATCATAGGAGAGCGACCCCATTTCAGCAAAAACTTTGAGCGAGCCCTGTCTGCTGCATCCGAGTTCCCTTCAATTGAGTTGTACTGTCCGCGCAGCCAAGATACCAGCTCGAACCAAATGTTTAGCAACACCTCACCGCTTGGGAGTTTTCGTTGCTGAAAAACAAACATAGATCGTCTGGTCCAAATGTGCCAGACCGAGAAGCATGCCACCAACATCCATATCTCCTCAAAAAAACCAGAGTTTGTACCAGGTTCTACTCCAACACTTTTGAATACACTGCCACCCTGCAATATAAAACCATGACCATGTGGATTTAATTGTTCCGCCCAACCTTCCTTAGTTAGTTTCAAACCCTGTAAGGACCCCCACACAACTCTCCCATTCACCCCGCATGCTGCCACTATCCTGAGACTTCGACCCCAAATGCTGATTACCTCTGCACAATTCCAAAACAAGTGAGGTATCGATTCCAAAGAGTGACCACATAACATGCAACCAGCCTCCCCACCACGAGACCTCATCCACTCCCCTACCGGTAACGCCTTATGACTAAGAAGCCAAAACCACACCTTGATTTTTTCTGGCATATCAGATGCCCATAGTCTCCGCCAAAACGACTTCAACAAGTCATCTGATATGCCTTTATCCCTCCAACTATTGCGAGTTTGAGCAGCATCCACTGATTTGGAGCCAATGATTTGCCTTCCGAGCTTAGTACTATAATCAAAAAACCCCACCAGTTTGTTCGTTCCCGGTTTTTGCCACCATACCTCTAGTGGATCCCACTCCAAATCATGTAGAGGCTTGTTGTCCACTAGCCATAGTTTACAATCATTATCTAGCTTCCCTGGGTCTGGGTTTAATTGCCACTTCTTACCTTCCAACACTACCACCCGCACTGCCAACCACTGACCATTGTCGGACAAAGCACTTAGGTTTCCCCACAAACGATATTCATTAGATGGACACTTGCCATGGATAATTTGTCCATCACTCTCACCTACAAACCACCCAGACCAGACCCCCTCTTCCTTATCCAACCTATCTAGACCATCAACAGCCTTATTTATCAGTTGGGTCACCTTCTCAAGCCTACAAGAAATGCTACCAAACTGACCCTCCCTCCTCTTCATTTTGAAAACATCCCACTCTCTTACTGAACTAACATTGTACCCTAACATGCGGCCCCATGGCAAATATTTTTTCTGTCCAAGCATCATGCCGTCCTCGTTTCTAATCCTAGGGTTCCAAAATAACGGTTGTCGGAGTTGTTCCTCCAATGTTTTCGGTTGCATTAAGACCAACCCATCTCTTACACTTGACCAAGCCATCATTATGGCACGGGCCACCCTGTCCTCCATGCTATTTGGTTGTTTCAGCTTTAAATCTGGACTGAACAACCACCACATCTTTGCCTTCCAAGGGCTGCCATTCCTTGGACACCAAAGGTCAGCTCTATCCCTAAGAAGCAACTTCCACAGTTCAGGACCAGGTTGTAAACTTCGCACAAGTAGCTTACCTAGTAAAGCTTTACTTTGGTGAACTGGATCCACCAACCCAAGTCCACCTTGGTTTTTCGCCTTGATCAAACAACTCCACGCCACTTTAGCTGATGCCCTCTCATGGTCTCTACCCGACCATAGGAACCCTCTCACCATTGCCTTAATATTTTTTATGCAAGTTTTGTCTAACACCCAACATGCCATCGAGTGCCACATGGTGGCTAACAAAATGTGGTTTACCACGACCACCCTACCTGCAAGAGAGAGCTTTACTGATGCCCACACCCGAAGCTTTTTTCTGATTTTGTCTTTCACTTGCTCAAGTTGCTGATTTTTGGGTGTCTCAACACCCACCAAAAAACCCAAATATTTAACAGCCATTCCATTGGGGACCCATTGAAAATCAGCATTAGGGCACCAAAGAGGCCATGGGTTTGAACTTACCCAAAATCCCTTGCTTTTGTTCCAATTGATTTTCCCTCTTGATGCTCTACAAAACAACTCAATTCGAATTTCAGCAAGCTGTAAATTATCATCATTGCCTTGTAGATAGAGCATAGTGTCATCTGTGTATGATGAGTCCAACAACTCCTTGCCCGCTTGTGGGACAACTAACCCCCTTATTCCTGCATCTGGTTTGTTTAAAAAGAAAGAGAATGCCTCTGCAATAAATAAATAAAGGTAGGGGGCCAACGGGCACCCTTGCCTGACAGACTTGCATAATGGAATTCGTGGGCCCCGATGCCCTGACACCATCACCCTACTCAAACTTCCTTCGTAAAGGGCTAACGCAGCCGATCTCCATTTGGAGGGTAGTCCCAACCTCTCCATCACTTTATCTAAGAAAGGCCATTGTACTCTGTCATACGCCTTCTCGAAGTCAAGCATGGACATGCAATATGTTGATTGGTTTTCTTTGCCAAGGCAATCGCCTCCCAAAAGGTCAACACATTATCAATTATGCATCTGTTTACCATGAATCCTGTTTGTCCAACATTAATTAGTGCATTCAAGTGGGGTTTGACCCGCTTGGCCAATATATTGGCAAAAATCTTATATATTGTGTTGAGCAATGTAATCGGTCTCCATTGCCTTGCATCAGCTATTAGGCCTTGTACCTTTGGAATTAGAAATATCAGCCCCTCTTTAAAATGCTCAGGTAAACGGCCAAGAGCCCATGCCTCATTAAGACCATCAACCAAGTCAACCTTAATCACGTCCCAAAAGTTTTCAAAAAAATCTCTTGATAATCCGTCGATGCCTGGACAAGACGTTCTACTTATACCCGCCAAAGCATCTGACACCTCCTCTTCCAAGATTGGCCTTGACAAATGAACTTGTGCAACCTCTGAAATTCTTTGTTGCATACCCTCCAATACAAATTCTGTTAGATTAGGTTGTTCGGGGATACTAGAACTGTATGAGAGTAACCCACGATAGTGAGTTGTGATTGCCTCCATGATCTCTGACACATCCTCCGATGCTGATCCATCCTCCTTAATCAGCTTAGGATTGCAACTACAGTTTGATCTCGGCTTTTTATACTTAAAAAATTGATGATTTACCTTGTCCCCATTCTTGCTCCACCATGCCGCGGAACTCCTGAATAACATCGTGGTGGGGATCAACAAATTTATAATTGAGGAGTTATGGAGAACAGATTATGTTTATCCTAAACCATAGGAACCTCTTCCTCTTAGTGTTAACAATATGGGTGATCCAATAATTGATGCACTATGTCTAGCTTAATCCATGAATGCATGGCATCAACTAGGGTAGGTTCCTTGGGCATTTCAATAAACATAAACGTGTTTGTTAGAGTTGCACGCAAACATGCATTAAATGTTTTTGCATTATAGAATGGAGTTTGTGTGTGTGTTCATTCACACATGTATTATTAATGTATCTTTATCACATTTTGGGCCCCAAGTGAAGAATGATTTGTTTGGACTATTGAAATAATTTTAAAGATAAAGAAGATCACCATGGTCCATATTACATAATCACCTTCATTATGAGGTCTAATGTTGAAGGCCTTCAATAAGGGAAAGGTAGAGTTATCTCATAATCCTTCATGGGATTTAACTCTATGTGTTGTCCTTAAAAAGAAACATAAAACACAGTGGTCAATGAGTAGGGTTGTTGAGGAGTTAATACAATATGTGAATGCGGTTCTTAGATTTGTACGCCTAGGCATAAAAGCAACCTTACTTGGATGAGCTAAGGTTATCACATCGCCTCAAGCCATTATGGTTGTAACTTGTACATGTCAACTTCCTTAGAAGTACATACACTTACAACTCTTTTGTATTATTGGCAATTGCACCGTGCTCATGTGCAACAAATGGTCGCTAAATGTTTGTTCCATCGTGAGTATAATGGATGCTATCTTTGAGTGCTTACATACTTTCACATCTATACCTTTATGTGATGTTCACCTTTCATCGAATTGATTTAGAAGAACCATATTTAGCAAACACGTGACTTTTTATCAACGTTAATAGCCATTGTGTTATTGGGAAACAACATAAAGGTTATCTCTACGGAATAATCATTTACAAAAACTTTGTTCGATTGAAGCTAAAAAGAGTTACAAATTTCATTGTAACACCAAATAGCTTTCTACTTTGTTTTGGCATGCTTCTTAGACAAGTGTATTAGATATCAAAATCAAAGATGTAGACCTTTATAAATCGGATTGTGAGACAAATTAATTAGTGTGGCATACACTTATGAGCCATATTTTCGTCGTCTTCTTCAACAATCACAATATGACATGAGTTATTTCATTAAACTTTTTTCATCATTCCTTTTGTTAGAAATGGTAAATTTTAACAAAGTCCCAAGTAGCTTTGTTTGATTGGTGACCTTTTCTTCCTATGAAATACAATTGTGTTGTTGTGAGTATGGGGTGGGTGAGAATATACATGTTTGTTAAGCTTTTGGGGGCTCCTCCTAGGAGACCCAACTATGGCATCGTACAAGATTACCAATGTTGGAAATCGGAGAATATATATGCATCCCGGATCGAGTAAAATCTAACACGAGATGGTTCTTATATAGAGGGGACAAGGATGCTTGAAGAGAGAGGGTCCACACATCTATTCTAACCATTACTACAACATATTTTCCCTCAAAGCTTTCTCACTATCATCATCATCATTATCACTATTATCATGAAGTGGTGAACAAGAAGGCTCCTTAATTGAGGAAGTTGTATGGTGAACATCAGATGGTGGGATAAAGAATTCCCATGCCAGGCCAGGCACATTGAAAGCCACTTCTTCAATGTTCCATGTCTCTTCCATCTTCATCTTTGTTCGGCTCGTGACATCCTTTTCGAATCCAAGTAATGTTACGACCGAGTGTCCAGAATGTGCCAGAGTTAGGCCATCCACGGTTTGATAATCTCGTAGTGACGATTCGATGAAAGTTTCCCAGAAAACGGGCTCGGACCCGGACACTTGGATACGTGTGAGGTGGGTATCTTCGAGGCGAATAAGCAATCCTGTCTTTTGGCTAAAATACCCAAAGAGGACATGGCTTATTACATCGGCAGTCCCATCGCGACGGCTGCTTAGTGTGGGCTGGTCGGCCGCAACTTTTAGGATGAAGCAATCCTCTTCGTCAATCCGCTTTTCTCCAATGCAGCGCGCGGTGATGAAAAGGCTTGCTATTGTCAATGGGTCAAGGCCCTAACCAACCACAAATACAAGAGGTAAAGTTAGTGTAGACTCTAAAGAAGGGGTTGGACAATCCCTCATAACTAAGAAAAGTTTGTTATACATACATACCACAAATGTGTTTACATACACTTGTTTCTTAGACAACAAATTTACTAGAATGCATGACATGATATGTTGGAAGGTTTATATACATATAGTGACCCTCCCAGGATTGAAATATTTCGTTCCCATTGCAAGAATATGATGGGTGTTTCTTCTTTTGTCATGGGAATGGCATAACATGTCACATTAAACAATTTCAAAACTCACTTGCAAAGCTCTTCTCAAAGGCCGGACGGGGCCTTTGGCTGCGTGTACACCGAGCCAGGGAGCGTGGCGCCAAATTAACTTGCCATCACATCCAGCTTGAATTGTGCAATCTTCTAGAGCAAGCTCCATGTACCATTTATCTGGCATCATTTGCCAAAGAACAAACCATCCATTCTCGGCCGATTTTGTCGGGGTCTTGATGACTTTTTTCGCGGTTTCATGCTCAGTGGTGATCATCTTTACTTTCCCTGCAGCATATGAGTTATGGATTAGGCCCCCCTGTGCCTTTGCAGCTCCAGTTGCCGCCATATATTGCCGCACAATGTATTGAGCGGACGATGTCTCCTGTCATGGGGTACCATCCATAAATGAAAGCATGTTAAACAAAACATTACATGCACATTGTCATGCAATTTCCGAGAACTTGCAGAGATTTGATCTTTAGAGGGGAGGGGGCATTATTGATAGGCTGTAAATAATCGACAAGAACTATGAAAGTCATGTGGTCTTCATGAGAAGAAATTGGTAAGGAGGATGGGAGGTGAAATGTACATGAAATCACTTATTTTTCATTTTCAAAATATGTCATACAGATTTTCCCACCCATGTGAGAAAGAACCCATTTTTTTCCTTCCTGCATCGTATCCTTATGTGAAAATTTTTCCGATGTGCGAGATGACCCACTTCCTCTCATGTTTCCTTCTCCTTAGAGTGTTTAAGAATCAGAACTTCCTATGGGAAACATCCCCACTTTCCCTTGCCATTTTCTCCAACTCTGGAGGTAAGTTATTGTGACCAAATCTCTACTCCAGAAGCTTGTAATATTAGGTCACATTAATGTGGGAAAGATCAGTGGGCAATCGACATGAATGTGGGAATTATAATGGCAAATTCTAATGTTTAGGTCATGGGCATTAATAATGGTGGAAATGCACCTGAATGTAGGAATTATAGTGGGAAAAATCGAACATAATAGTGGGAAATCATAACATTACTTCTTAATCGACATGAATGTAAGCAGGAAACCATAACCTTAGGTTTTGTGGTCCCCATCTATTTGGGAATCATAATGGGAGATCTATGTCTAAAGGAATGTTATACAAAAGTCTGATGCTTATTGAGACCAAAAAATTAGGGGAACTAATATTCAAATGAACTAATAAATCTATGGCTTGTTAAGACATTTAATTCAATGCAAGAAAATAAATTGGGATTCCTGTAGGAAATTCATGCATTCATTTGAGGGAAAAATCAACTGTATAAATCCATTGAACTTAGAGAAGAATAATGTAGGTGAATTATTTTTTATTAAAACAACTATATTTATAATGTCGTGTACGAGATCCCTAATGCTTATCGAGAGAAGAATGGGTTGGAAAATCCGATGTACATATGGGACATGAACACCTAAACAATGTATATGAATCCATTTTCTACAGAATTTCTGTGTGACAAGAGATTTTGTGAATGTTCGGACATACCATTGAAGAATGCTTGATGGAGATAGAGGGTTGATCTGATGACAGAAGCAAGACAGGAACAGGAGAAAGGGGGCACCCGAGAATACCGAGAAGAATTCGAGGATCCGATCGTTTCTTCCCACTGATTTTCATCCAAGATCTCATATTCACCCACCATGAGGATGAGCCTTCATGATGCCTTACTTCATCTAGTAATTCATATTCACTCTCTGGAATAGGGCCTTCCATTAGAGGAGCCAGAGCATCTCCCACCATGGGAAGAATTCCATGTCCATTGAGCCTTATCTTCCCATAGTGACTAGTAGACTTCATCCTTTCTGTTCTCTAGGGTTAGTTGTGAAATAGACCAATGGTGATGGGCAATGGTGTTGATCTTGTGAAATGATGAGTTAGACCCCCCATTAGAGGAACAGAGCAATGAGAAGAAGCAGGGCAATGAGAAGAAACAGGGTAATGGTAAAGAAGGTAACGGCGAGAGATCAACAAGAAAATCAATGAAACGCAGAGAGAGAGAGAGAGAGAGAGAGAGAGAGACAAAGAGTCAACTCATCCCATTATGCTCTGCACACACCTCATCAGAAGAAGATGAAATGACAAAAGAACTAATAACCAGAAATTACAGAATTAGTCTCTTTCTTTGAGCACTATTGAAACTTCCCATTTTTAAGCATATAAAGGTTTATATACATACTAGATTAGGTTATAGATGATAGCACTATGTGGGTTATATATATATATATATATATACACTCAATATCTATCACGTAGGAGAGGCATCGGCACATGCATCTACGATCTCTTGTACCACCACCACATAGAAGATTTGTGTGTGAAAACTATCCGATCTAATGACACTCGCATGTAGGATCTCTCTCGTTCCTATATGTAGCATGGGATCATAGATTTTTTGTGTGAAAACCATCTTATCTAATGACACTTGGCTTGTAAGATCTCTATCCTTCCTATATGTAGAGTGGGATCATAGATTTGTGTGTTAAAACTATCTGATATGATGACACTCGACTTGTAGGATCTCTCTCCTTCCTATATGTAGCATGGGATCATAGATTTGTGTATGAAAACAATTGATCCGATGACACTCGGCTTGTAAGATTTCTCTCCTTCCTATATGTAGCGTGGGATCATAGATTTGTGTATGAAAACAATCTGATCCGATGACACTCGGCTTGTAAGATCTCTCTCCTTCCTATATGTAGCGTGGGATCATACATTTGTGTATGAAAACAATATGATCCAATGACACTCGGCTTGTAAGATCCCTCTCCTTCCTATATGTAGCGTGGGATCATAGATTTGTGTGTGTAAACTATTTGATCTAATGACACTCGCCTTGTAGGATCTCTCTCCTTCCTATATGTAGTGTGGGATCATAGATTTGTGTATGAAAACAACATGATCCAATGACACTCGGCTTGTAAGATCTCTCTCCTTCATATATGTCGTGTGGGATCATAGATTTGTGTGTGAAAACTATATGATCTAATGACATTGTTGGGAAAAAATGAGCTTTGATTTTCAGCCTCGAAATATATGTCAACACGTGAATATCCCATTTAATCTCCATGGAGATCTACACTACTTGCCCGCTACACATGGCAATGACAATAACCAATGGATGCAAACAAATGGCATGACTTTCAATCTGAATGGGTTGTAAAAAAAAGAAATCTACTCATTACAACATCTCGTTTATTAATCACTCTTTAATTAGGAAGTGAGAATTTCCTAATTGGGTCAAATAAAAAACTTGAATTGCTAATTAAGTCTATTGTACAAAGTGGGAATTTGATGTTTCTTTAAATTTTCTTAATTTTATGATTAGGAACCTTAACTTTGACAAAGCATACACCATTAATTTTGAGAGCAATAAGCATACAGTTTGAATTTATGATACATATATTAAGCATATTTATGTAATAATAATACATAAGTTTGTCACATTTAGGCATAGGGAAGACAACATGCGAAACGGAAAAGTTTATAATGAAAAACATGGATTCAATGGACTCATGGAGTGTGTACAAACAACATTATTTGAAGGTATGCATACATTGTATGGGGTTCTAACCATTGCAAAGAAACTCTATTTTTACTATTAAGCTTCCGTAATGCCCTTGAGTTTTTCTTTATTTCCCCAAATGTCGCTAGCTTTTGGTTTTTTCTAGGGATGTTAGTGGTCAGCCCTGTCATTTGAGCATTTATAAATTCCATCAGTCCTTTTTTAAAATTGTTATTTTAACAACTATAAGTTTCGGTTCATCGCCGTCTCCATTTCTCCAAATTGAATGGGGACATTTGGGGAAACAAAGAAAACTTGATTATGCTTCGAGTTTTCACAGTAGTTGAAAGGTTTGATTAATTTACTTGTAATATTTGCCCAAAGAATTGAAAGAATATTTCATAAGATAAATATTATCCCATACAATTAGTTGTCCTTACCTTTTAACCTTGCATATTGCATCTGCCCAGTTACAACATCTAAAGAATGATTCTTTTATCTCATACTTCAAATTGCATGCCAATGGTGTACCATTGTGATGGAGAGATCGTCTCAACTCACACACTCCTCTAGGGTGGGGTCTTAGCTTTTTTTAAAGTTTTTTGGTCCGAATGGATCAAAGATTGGCCGACAATGATTTACAAGCAATCCAATCTTTTGCCTATATGAAATTATCAATGTGTGGGCCACTAGTGTTCGTGGAAATAACTTGAATCTATGCTCTAGGAAAATGCATTAAATTCATGAACTTTTTTTTAATATTGAAAAACATATAAGCTTGAACATAAAAGGTTCTAATTTAGTTTGTATCATTTTGATGTGATCTACACTTTCCTAACATTTCATGTATGAAAATGCTAATGAAATTGATTGCCCAAAACATAGGGCCAATCAGTTTAATGTATTTAATTGTCTGCATGAATAAAAGATAGATTACACATTTTATTTGGTCCGCTTTGAAATCTCTTAGACCACGATGACTTCCTTCTTTAAATTAAACTGAGATTAACCTAAAATTATCCATGTTTTTTCTCTAAAATAACCTAGGTACAAGTTAGCTCCTTGAAATTAATTAGTTGTTGTATGGATTGTGTATGTTTGTTCACTTCATATCTTTGGGAAAAAAATGATCATGAGCTACAAACGAGAGATTGTCGACCTCAACTAGATTGTTGGTTGTGCAAGGTGTATTACATGCTATGTATATGAGTGGTTCAAACCACAGTAAAGACAAAAGTAACTATTATAGTTCATATATGTGCACATTATACATTGGCCATGTGCTCAATGGTGAACCCATGCACGCTTAAAATGTGAAGAATCCATCACTTTTGAAAACACTTCCCATCTATCAACGTAATACAACTCCAATTTAGCCACCACCATACCAACTTCTAAGGATGTGCATTCACTCCTTTAAGCATATGAAGACTCTCACCTTTCCTCCATAAAATGGACATCAATATCCACTACACTACTTACACAACTCATCAAATAGAGTCATTTTACAAATTTCAACAATTTTCCTATTTATAGATTAATGTTATGCCTCATGCCATTAACAATCACGTGTTACTGTAGCATGTGATCAGTGCTAAGATATAAGAACATTGTACAGAAGCTACATTAGGGTGGAGCTAAATGAAGAACATGTATAAATTCTACATGTTGACTTTGTTGCCCAACTTGCAATATGTGGTAAAATTTCCTATTGTTAGGTGACATTGCACCTTACTACGGTAACAATCAAGCTCTAAAGCATAATGCATGATGTGCTAGAAGCTAAGAAGAACCTTCAAGATCATTGATTCATTTTAATGTCTCTTTCTCATGTTATTCATGTGTTGTCTCGTTTATTAACCATTCATAGTTCTAGATAATATCACACTCCCTCTTGACTCTCTTCCTTCTAATTCATCCGTCAGTTTGTTAAATAATAAGGTGTTTATTATCACACTTCCTCTCACTTATTCTAAGTAGAACTTTGCATTTCAATTTAATATTTACATCTTAATTTGACATCTCTTAAAATAAAGATAAAGAAGTGTATTAACGAGTGATATATATACATACCATTTTGTTTGTAAAGAGTGCATTGTGCAATAATCATGTGATCTTGTCATCCAATAAAGCATCACCAATCTCAACATTATCACAAAATTACTAACATGAGCATTTTGTCAAGTTTGCATTTCATTGGATTCCAAACATTGTTTGTATGTTTGTGTTGTGTGCATACATTCAATACTTTTATTGCAACAACTTACCCGCTTTCTTATGGTTCCAAGCTTATCAATTCCAAAATTGATTTAGGCTCGTTGGTTATTACCATTAGCCATTGAGCCCTTTGCATATTTTTGCATTGATCCATTATTGGAGCCTATAGAACACTTTCAAAATTTCTTAATGATCTAATGAATATATTTATATTCTATACATATACGCTATTTAGAGTTGCCCTTAGACTTCTTCTGCTTTTTCGAGAAAAAATTGCTTCTCATAAGTTAGGTGGATTGCAGCAAACCAAGCTATGTACATTATAAGTATCTATAGATACTCTACTATTTATAGGTCACTTTCATATATATTTGGCTATCGTTGTGTGACACCTTAGATCAAACAAGGTGGGTCAATCGTTGTCCACATAATAGCAAATGACTGCCAGACAAAACCTACTATTTTTCAACAAGCATCAAGACATAGCTAGCAAGCTTCTAAACGCAACTAGACATCGAGTTGCCTTTACACTTACCATACATGTTTGTCATGACTCTCATGATATAGGTATCTTGTTTTATGCCCAATTTGTTTTAATATTTCTTACCTAGTACGTTGCAATAATTCTTTGTGGGCTTTCACCTCACTATGAACTTTCCCACCACTGATACGTTGCATTGCTAAGGCATGTGTATACATTACGCCACATGTTCATGATCAAGGTGCGAATAAGCTTTATTATGTGTGTGAGGTTCGCCATGTATTCACATTTCACAATGAGTGTACTTGGTCAACAAGACACGACAATATGCAGCTAATGAAATAGTTGTAGCTAATATAAAATGGGGCTTGGCTTCATAGGAATATGAATATGTTATGATAATGAAGAAGGCACTTGGAAAAACACCAGAATTTTAGGACTCAATATAAATCTCATGACTGAAAGAAATTTATTAGCATGTCGGTTGTCCCCAAGTACTTTCCTTTGGGAAACTATTGAAAAATTGGAAGCTTCTTACTTTAAACACTATGAATAGGTTCACAACGTGGTAAACAATATTTTTTCATTTAGAAATATGACTTTACCATATTGTTACCCTATTGTTTTGCATTTTGAAATGAAATGGTACGAATAGGTTTCGTGAATGATGTTTTTGCATTTAGAAATATGACTCCCTCATGTTGTTACCAACTTACCTTATTGTTTTGCATGGTGAAACAAAATGGCATTGGCCAAACAAATACTACCTTGTAAGTGAGTGGGAATGTGCATGTAAAACCACAAACCTAACCCATTTAACTTGGAATTGTTAGAAAATGAATAATTAGAAAAAGAGATTCAAATTTGCTTGTAAACTTGCCTATTAAGCAACTGTGTGTAGATAAAAAGAATTTATCTCAACAAGTATTTTTCTTCAAAATGTAATGATGCAATCCATCAAATAATAAGCTCAAAGTATTATGAACACAATATAATCAAAATGAAGATAGGAAACACTCAAGTTTAAATGAAATAGGAACACATGCAAAAACAATTGCATCGCATAATGTTAAAATATAGTTTAATTCTAGCTTTACCTAATGAAAGAAGTTGAGCAACAACTAAGAAAACATTGGTAGACTAAATAGTGGTCATTAAACCCAAGTTAGTATATTGACTTAATTGATTTTGGTATTTAATTAGAAATCATGTCTAGTAGTTACAAAAATTTACAATAATCACAGATTGTCCTAATTAACAAGTATATACATATTAAGGTTTCCAACTTGTTTCGAATAACTTTCAATTATACATGTGCCGTTACGTGAATCAAAATGAGTAGTCCTTGATCAACCAAAAATTTAGAGCCTATAATTGACGTCAAGGTTGCATATTTTGTTCATTATGGTATTCAATAACAAGTTTCAACCATTTAAGTTGTAGCCTTCGGGCCTTTTTTCTTAATACTATTGAAGAAAATCCTTTAAAAAAAAACGAGTTTCAACTATTCCTAAAACTATTTTATCTTTATGTAGCACATAATGTTTGTTATGATCACAATGCTCTATTTGTTTGTGTAGCATTGTAAGCACATGCAATGATTCAAGTCATGCATTTTGGCATTCAAAACAACCTATTTATTAATATATGGGATGCCATCTAATTGGGGGGCTTTCTACAAAATCTCTCATTAACAACATAATAACCAATCATTGTCAATTAGTGTGGGAGACACTCTAAGATGGTCCCATTTGTTTGTTCGGGGGGCAAACTTTATGGGAGATCACTAGGGAAGTTTGCCCCCTAACAAACATGATGATTTGAAGTAAAACATATTATGTTATACTTTAGAAAACCTAGGAATGGGGAAGAAAAAGGTGAAATTTTAACGAATAAATAATTGACAAAAAAGTACATCTAGTGAGTGTGTGGAAGCATGTGTGTTGGTTGATGACATGAGATTTTTATGGGTTCAAGGATGTTAGAATTGAAAGCACATTATCTAAATTAGAACAAACAAACAAACATACATACATACATATGGATGTTTCAGACAAGATAGTTTAGTACGACATCACGACACGTGATTATATAATGTGTCCTTGGGCTTTGTTGCAATAATAATATTGTAATGCATTGTGAAGGTGCTAAAAGTAATAATTTCTTGATGATTCAATGAATACGATGACCTACGCATACACATCATTGGACCAATGGTGGCTGTGTATGTACTTGTAATAATATAGCGTCAGTAACACTTTGTAATCACTACATTTGGAACAATTTGTTTTAGCATAATTAGAAGTACTCTTTAAAGTCATGTTATATTCACCAATTCACCATGGGTCTTTTTCTCTCTCTCCAAACAAGTGTTTGTCCATAGTGGTACTCGCATGCAAAGAGTATACAAGCATATAAAAAAAGCCAAGAATATGAATGATCATAGATTGTCAAAACAAGCTCGGAACATTGGAAACAATGTGCATAAAACTAGAGCAAAAATCTCTATTTTGGTTGGGTGTTTGACATTATGAATTGGTTTAAGAGATGGGAAGTAAAAGACCTATTGGAACTCTCATGTGATGCTATGAAGTATATGTGATCATTGGGTAGAGTTACAGAGACACTAAGGATGAAGTCGCAAGATGCAAAGATGTCAAATTTGAAATATTACATTGCAAATATTAACCCCCAATATTGGCCCCAATACGAGGTAAAAATGTCAAAACGTATCCAATCACATCTCACTACCCCCATGAGCCTTGGCTCTTGGAAAGCCTTAACACATCTTCAAACTTGTTCACACAAATTAGGTGTTGAGGTATAGTATCATGGCATCATAACCCAATATAAACATATGCAAGTATGGAGTTAAAACCTAATGAATTAGGTGTTGAGGTAGTGTCATGGCATCATCGCCCAATATGAACATATGCAAGGTATGTAGTGAAAACCTAGTGGAGGATGAATATCACATACTTATCACATGCTCAATGTATAGGTAATTCACGATAAATATGATGACTTGTTAGAAAAGCATGATAATGTATGTGTAAGTCTAAGTTGGCCACATCATGGAAGGTAATGTCTCTCTCTCTCTCTCTCTCTCTCTCTCTCTCTCTCTCTCTCTTCATAAGTAATAGCTTTTATTACAAAGGAACAAATACTGCCATGACTAACTCGCAACAAAGTATGGAACCCTTTTAGGGATCTAAATGCTACTACTATGGCTATGAACTCAATCCCACACTACGCACAAATTCAAAGGTTGAATATGATGATATGTGACCTTGTAGAGTTCTCTCTCTTCATGGTTGACATTTCGTAACTTTTCTAGCACTGTCAATTGCCGCAAAAGAAGTCAATTTAACTTTGTAACATATTTCTTACCCAACTTGTGAATTAAAAGGAAGGCATTTCAGCATATTCCTGTAGAACCATAACCCCCAATACCTTAATAACTCAAAAATAATTTGGAAATGAGACATAAATTCATTGTTCTCCATATGTACAAAAACCCAACTCAAGCAAGATAGTCTTACTCCAGTTAAAGACATCCACACTAAGTTGATACATCTCCAAATAATTCTAGTCATCACGCATGAAAGAAATCAATGTCTAGTATGTTCCAATTCCACCAAACAAAAGAAATACATTCCTCAAGCAATGTTTCTTTTGTTTAATACATCCCCCGATGGTAAAGCTCTAGCCATGACTCTCCAAATGAATTCCTTAGCTCGTAGCATCAATTGAGAACACCAACTTGCCTTGATCACATGAAACTGCCAAGTAATGGGCTTATGAAAACCCATATCTTTATTACCCTTTCTTCCATCCACTTATGTTTGACGATCAACTTGTGATAAACATCATTTGTTAATATCATAATCAATCTCCTATTTCCAAAAAGTGTCCAATCAAGCGCTTGAGATACCCCAATCTAAGTAAGGAATTGGCTCATATAATGGTAATAATCTTTGCAACTTTTCCGAAATAAAGGAATAGCCTCTTGGAATACAAAATGTTGATCTTGTTGTTCGAAAGGCCATTAATATTCTTTCTCATATACCAACATAGGAGATGGGGGATTAGGGGATGCACAAAGAAACTGGCCAACTATGCACATTTTCCCCTAAATAAGCATGAGAATTTAAGTATCACGATTTGATGCAATGCTTTGAATTTGACCATATTTAAGTCGCCTTCCCTACACAATCAATTTGACTAAATCTCTACACACATTCCTCTTACAACCATGAGTGCACTCGCAATTGCAACATTCATTAATAAAATTCTTGAACATTGTGAGTTACTACGTAATTAAACAAACAATGTGAAAATGTTTCACTTTTGGTCTCATAAATCATATTTGACATTTTCCAATGAGAATAAATTTTCTGCTACTTAGCGGAGAGAGAGAGAGAGAGATGAAGAAATTAGGTTTCGAATCCAAGACACAGTGCTTGTAGTGTTATCGACTTACCACTAAGGTAAGCTAATTACGATAAGAGAGAGAGAGAGAGAGAGAGAGAGAGAGAGAGAGAGAGAGAGAGAGAGCTCAATTGGTAAGGTTGCCCAATGGAGACTAGTGGTCATGGGTTCAACCCTTACATTCTACAGTGGCATCTAGTGTACATTCTACAGTGGCATCTAGTGAATTAAGAGTATGGAGTAATAAAGAAGTGATAAAATTGGGTTTCGAACCCGAGATATATTGTTAATAATGTAGATGACTTACCAATAAGGTAAGTTAATTACAATTAAGAAAGAAATATATATTAATGTCTTCTAAGGCCAAAATTTGGCCCATGAGACAATTGGTTTACAACAAAATGGGATATTTACCCATTCATCGAAAGTAAAAATAAAATAAAATAGAGCTTAAGCTAAAAGTTCTAGTAAAATAACAAACATGTTCTACAATGAAATGGCTTTATACTAGGCCTAGTTTCATCTCCATCCAAGTCTCTCGAAAAGAAGCGGGAGGTCAAAGGGTTTCGATGTGGATGTGGCCCCCCGTGGTCCCAATGTAGAAGGTACCCCAACCATAGCTTCTAGTCGGTGTAGTTCGCGTTCCCTTATCTTCTTAATCGTTTCTACTCCACGTCGAGTTGGTTTGAAGCCCAACATCCGAGGGCATTTGGTTGTTCTTTGCATTTCTGCTTCCTCAAGAGAGAGCCCGAGTGGCGTAAGTGTATCCACATTCATGAGACAGAGACAGAACCTAAATGGATGTAGCTAGTTGGTAAGGTTGCCCAATGGAGACTAGAAGGTCATGGGTTCAACCCCTATATTCCACACTGGCATCTAAATTAAGAGGATATATATGGAGTAATAGAGGTGAGAAATTGGGTTTCGAACCCAAGACGTAGTGCTAGTCGTGTAACAACCTACCACTAGGGTTAATTACGAGAGAGAGGAGAGAGAGAATGGCACAAAGGTTGATGTAGGTTTGTATATTGGGAATTAAGGAAAATGTCGAAATGTACGTAAAATGGGTTGTAAATTTGGATGTAGGTTTGTTTATTGGGAAGAAACGAAAAATACCTAAATGTATGTAAAATGGATCATAATATTGTCTACCAAATTGGTTCAAGTATTTTGACATCATATTTTGACTAAGTTAACTGAAATTTAAGATTTTATTTCTTCCATTCCTAAGTGACTTTTTCGTCTAAAAATGACGAAGATAGCACATGTCAAAGCTTGAGTTTTAGTTTTAAAAGTGGTTTAAAAGTATAAATAGCTTCTATATATGAGAGACAATGTATACATGAACAATGAGAATAGCTAGTGAACTCTTTCAATTATGTGTCAAGAGAGGGAAAACAAGGGGACAATAAACACGCTTTAGGATAAAGTATGTGACAAAATAAATCTTCTTTGACGAAAATAAAATGACCATAGTATCAATAACACAAAAGAGCTTACCTTTGTGCAGACGTTATGACAGTATATTCTATCATATATCATTGCCATGTCTCATGTGAGTTATTTATGATAAAGAGAACCATATTTGTCGTAACCATTGAAAAAAATATCACAGATCTCACATGGATAAAGACCAACCATATTTGATAGACAAAAAACAAAAAGACCGACATTGTGTACAAGACAAATGAGAAAATGTATTCAAGTATATAGATTGGATAGTGCAATTGGTATTTGTGTATGGTATTCAATATGAAATCATTGTTATCCCCTTGATGTGGTGCTCACCTTTTTATGATTATGGCATTAATATTATGGACTTTGTTATCTCCACCTTGTGTTTTCTTTTCTTTTCCAAAATATAACTCCATCCATTAGTTATAAAATTTTACAGATGAGAGTGTTATATACAAATCCCTGTAGGGATGTGGGATGGGGATGTGATAGTTCCATCTCATATGAATGTCTAGTGACTCAAGAAAGGGAGAGGATTGTGAAAATACTCATATTGCTTAAAGAAAGAATAATGTAAACCCCTTGTATACAAGGTGATATCAATTATACCCATGGTGATTTTCATTATATCAAAACTACCTTGGTTGTACAACGACTAAGCCATAAATTATTTGATGTTTGTAATACTTATACCCCAGTATTTTGGATCAACCCCAAATGGAATTCATGCTTTCACATCTCTACAACTAAAAGGCACGTGTTCTAGATTTGGAAATCAATCATTTAAAAAGAAAATATAGAGTCGTGCCTATTGTAACTTTAGTGGGTTGTAAACTAAAGTTCATGTGGATGTGAATTTTAAATCTCGCTTTTTTGGGAAGTCACAAAGCTTGTTGCCTAACATGATGATATGCAACATTATATATGAGATTCACACATAGATGAAATGTTGCAATGTATGGACTTATTTGGTGAAGTATGAAATTTGGCATTCTCTCTTATTTGCAATCAAAAGGCCATGCATTATGGATTTGAATCTCACTTGTTGGAGAAAAACTAAAAAAACATGCCGTCCGTAACTTTAGGAGGTTGTTAGTAAAAATATATAGGTATGATGTGAATTCAGATCTCACTTTTTGGTGAAAACTTAAAGAGCATTGCCTAACATCATGGTGTGCAACTTATATGTGAGATTGATCTCACATTAACAATAAACTATTGCATTTTGTCATCTTGTTCAGTTGCAAATAGAAATTTAATTTCTCTCGTCTCAGTTATTAAAAAGTACGTATTGTAGATCTTAATATACAAGTCTAGAGACTATTTCAAACTGTAATGTTTATCCTACTTGTAGGAGATTGCGAGCTAAGACTTAGATATGATGCAAGTTTCATTTTGACATTCACATCACCACTTATGAAGCTTGTTGCATGTCAACATGATTTTGGACGAACAAAAAAATTTAAAAATTGAAGTCATTCTAGAACAAACATCAAATGAGCTTGACATTGAAGTAGACAAATTACAATTGCCTTGAATCTTAATATTTGCAAAAAAATGATGATTCACAACATGTTATATTGTAGAGTTTAATCGGATGAATTTATTGTTATAATGAAGCACACCTTTTAATTCTGTGAATGAAATAAAGTGAGCACAGTACAAGTATGCTCTTTTGGAGAGGAGGAGCACGAGCACGAGCACGACAGGAGAGTGCGCACCAGGCCGGCCGGGATAGAGAGGAAGATCGCAGATGAGGGACAAACCCGTCCTTTTGTCGGTTCCCACACGAACCCCCATTTTCCTTCACTACAGTCCAATTGTAGCTGCACCGACACTTTGTACCCTGCACAATCGCCGCCCCACCACCCAATAACACCTCTGCCACCTTTTAATGTTTCAGGCCTTCCTTTCTTTGACTCTAGATCTATCCTTTCTTTCCAACCTTCTCCCTTCTTCCACTCCCCTTTTTAACGACTCTCTCCTTCCCCTTATAATATCTATCTATCTATATCTAACAAATATGGAAACCCTAAACATCGTCACAATCGAACACACATTTCAAACACGATCCTCAAGGCTCGGAAAAGACCACGTGTGGGAAGGACAAGTCACATTAAGACACTAATGAGGAGCTTTGTTGGGACTATATCAAGTGGAGCAGCAACAAGCCAAATTGACAACTTGAAGGTCACCCCTTACATCGTAGCCCTACAAGACGCAATTGATCATGATATCTCAAGCAAGGACGTTGAACAACACCCGAAAGAAGCCTGAATTGGCTAAGAATATAGCACAAGCTAGTGAACAAACTATGTGTACACGTTTCGGCGGTGAAAACTAATGGATCGACAATGACCTCATTCTCTTTTCTGTTGTTGCTCCCAGACTAGGAAACCTAGCCCAAGTCCAAGATTAAAGATACTCTAAGTAGTCAAGCAACATGTTCTGTAATAGGAACAAGAGATGAAGGCCTCATGAATGAACCAAAAAAGAATTGGTATAACAAAGAATTCTAGAGCACCATGGATAAGGAGGAACCTCACCTCTGGCACATTCATCTTCTAATTGTCACTAACACACAAATAAATTGGGGCCTTTACTATTTCTATGGGGAACAGGAAGCGATTGTTGGAGCTCAACAAATAGCCCAAAAGCTCAATTCGTGGATATGGACCATCATCCCATTAGTGAAAATTATTAGGTTTTTGAGATTGCTCCCCACAAACAACATGTTGTACAAAGCATCAAGAACACTTGGTAATCTCCCACCCCTTCCATGCTCATGATTGTCGTAACATGGAATGTGCTGGGACTCGAGATTCGACTTGACTAGCAAAACAGATGGAAATTGAGTTGCGTGATATTTGGCATTCAACCAACTTCCAATGCAAAAGTGATCTCTTTTGTAAAGAATCGGATGGATTTTGTGCAACGGAAGTATTGTGTGTGTGTAGAGAGAGAGAGAGAGAGAGAGAGAGAGAGAGAGAGAGAGAGAGAGAGAGAGCTCTAATATATAGATAGATTATATTATCGTCTTCGCGTTACTCCTTGGGGCCGGACTAGCCCTAACACAGGGTGCCCCTTAGGACACTTCACCAAAGGGTGGTGCAAGTGGGGTAGGCGTAGACCGTGATACAATGTATTCCTTACCGGCTACTAACCGATGTGGTTAATGATTGTAATACACACGTAAGATAGATTATAGTAAGCACAAAACGGTAATTAACTAAGCTTCAAGGATTAAACCAGATGTAGAACAACAACACTTTAATTAATAAACCGTTATCTGATTACAAACAGACCGGGTGGTCCTTTTATAGGTCACCGGTTCTGGGTACGAACCGGTCCGGATCCGGATCGGCATACCGATCCCAAGTCCGTCCGTTCGCTTCAATAATTATAGATTAATTCTAAAACAAATATCCCTTCCCCATTCTGGACTTTAAGTCTTTGCCAGTCAACACTTCAGAGGTCAATTATGATCTATGAGACCAAAAGTATTACATTTCACGTGATACGTGTGAAAGCGAGTAGTGACTCTCGATGTTCAACTTTACCAATGAATGTTGCAATCGAGAGTGCACATTGTGGTTGTCAGAGGAATTCATGCAAGGATTGGGCTCGGTCGAAGAGATGTGGAAAGCATGGTCGAATATGATCAAAGGCAGAGCATTGTATCAAAGTGTGATACTCAGACTCACGAACTTGTTTAGAGTAAAGTGTGCATGGCCGAACACTCTCATCACTTGTGCCCCAATGCCATGTCTCACATCGCAATGCATGTGAGCTAAGTCGCATGGAAGCAATGGTTCGAATGGTAGAGAACGGTATGGGCTCTAACACGTATCAATGTGTACGATTTCCCCGTTCCGCAAAGAATATGGTTTTGTAGTTAGGTGCAACATGTGTAGTATAATGTGTGAAGCGTGAGCCTCCACATTTGTCCCATGTCATGATACATTGGCATTGCAAAAAGGCCTCATTTACAGAGGAATCTAATGATGCATCATGAAGCAAGTGTCTCACATCCCATCTACCAAATCATTTTTTTATATCTTGCATCCAACCGGAACACAAAATTTTGCTTTTATGCGTCTTTTGGATCTTTTTGCTTGCTTCCCATGCAATTCTAGGAAGTCGATGTGAGGGACTTTTTTGAACCTTAAGAGAGAAAGAGAGATCTCACGATTACAGAAAATCAGAAAACTGTATTATAGAGAAAACAAGAACAACCAACATTTACAACGAGAGGGAGAAGGTGCTTATGTAGTCACCTTCTCTCTAAGTTCTCTAACTAGTACAACCTCTTGGGAAAGAGGTTGTGTCTTAACTCCCTAAGGAATATGTGTCATAGGACATTAACTTCTATGGCACACTAGTTATTATACAAGGAGGTAGGGTGTTCACACACTTGAGTATCCTAGAGTGTGTTCCCACTCACGGAAAGTTGAGTTTGATTCTCAACATCTTTTATTCTCCTGATTAGATGGGAGGAATATTGGACCCACCCTTTCTCACATCGGTTGCATTATTGTGGGGGGAGGCACTAGAAGCAAAGGGAGGCTAGTGTCACATAGCTCTAGGAACTACATTCTCCAACCAATCCTCGGTAATTGGCCATTTTCAGATGCACCGAAAGTGGGGTTTGTTTCAGCCTCAAATCCCTCACACTATTTACAAGGTTACAAAGGTGAAGGAACAACCACCCAATGGTCATTTCCCGTCAAGGACTCATAATCATCCAAGAAATTGGGCCTATCTAAACTAACAAGAGCTTCAAATCTATTAAATGGTATCATCAAGACTAACAATAGGGACGCTAAAGAAAAGTGACAAAGGGCTAGGTGGGGACTATTTGCCCTACAATAACTCCAATAAAGATGTCCATCATGTAGTTGGATCGCAGGACAGGTTGCCAAGCGAAACACGAACTCTTCATGGCAGAAAAAGCAATCTATGACATGCAATTTCATGGAACTTGTAGGGGTCAATGGATTCAAGTAGGGGGCAACACCATGGAGGAATTCTTCCGATGCAAAGGATAGAGGCATGCTAGAACAATAATGTGCAGCCTCAACCGGGAGGATGCTCGACCACGGAGGATGGCAAATAAATGAGAAACATAGCCAAAACATACTATAAATGCCTACTTACCGAAGATAGACTTGCCACATGGAAAGACACGAGAGATGATATTATCTTCTAGAGCATACCCCAAAAAGTCATGACTGAAATGAACACATGGCTTGCTCGCCCCCTATAGATCATCGAAATATGGGACGCACTCTCCAAGTTGGATGCAGGTAGTAGTCCTAGAATCAATGGCTGAACTCCTCACTTCTTCACTAGCATTTAGGATATTATTAAAGGAAACCTCCTCCAAGCGTGTGAAGAGATCATCACATCTGGTAATATGACGAAGGAATATGGGCAAGGGATGATACATCTCATTCCCAAAGGTGGTGGAAATGCCAATGACATCAATAAGTGGCAACCTATAACTCTTCTCAATATTGTCTACAAGCTGCTAGCAAAAATCGTGACATGCCACCTAGCACCCCTTCACCCTAAACTCATTCACTCCCCCAAAACAAGCTTCGTTAAAAATAAAAGTATCCTAGACAATCTCTTCTTGTTCTAGGAAGCAATAGCCCTTGCCAAGCGACGACCAACAAGGTAGTTGTGGTGGTTCTAGATTTTGAGAAAGCATACAACAGAGTATGGTGGGATTTTCTGTTAGAAATATGTCCCTCCAGTGGGAGAAGCGACTGCTCGAAAAGAGTCGATAGTCGAAGACAGGGAGCAACTGACTGATCGGATGAGAGCCGACGGTTGAGGAGTCGACTTAGAGAGAGTCGATCAAGGTCAAAGACACGACTGGTTGGTCGGGCCGACTGGAATGTCGATGACCAGGCCGACTAGTTGGACTGACTAGGCAATTGACGAATGAGTCGGTTGATTAGTAAGACTATTATTATTATTATTGGATAATGATAATGGCCATGATTGTAAATAGCCCATTCTATGTATTAGTATAAATACACCTAGGGCAAACAGAACATGTGGACATATATGGGTGAGCCTCTGTAGCGTAGTGTGAGAGAGAAGAGAGTGTGTGGGAGCATGAGTGAATGAGCGGCGCCATAGCTGTGTTTTAAAAACAACATACGCCAAGAGCCCTACGTGTCATGATATGGCAAGACTCGAACCCATAACCTTATGTTATATGGGTCGAGCTCTTGACCATTACATTATCTATTGTAACACGTAGAATTTTATTTTCATTTAAGTTTTACTATAGTATTGTATATTCCAGATTTCTCTGGAACATTCTAGAAGCTTCAGGACTATTCCTGAGAACACTATAAAAAGAGGCATAAGGCATTATTTCGAACCAAATTGGTTCAACACTAGTCTTAAGCCTCATAGCTATTTTGTACTTACTCTTCACATAATATATCATATGTTATCATCATCCTCTCTCTCTCTCTCTCTCTCTTTCGTAAATAATGGCTTTCATTACGAAAGAAAAAACACCACCATGACTAACTTACAACAAACTATAGAACCCCTTCTATCTAGGGATCTAAAGAAAACTACGACACCAAACTCAATGCCACCCTACACACCAATTCATATGGCGAATATGATGATATGTGACCTTGCAGAGTTCTCTCTCTCTCTCTCTCTCTCTCTCTCATGAGTCTTACGTAGTTCGTCCTCTTAGTACTAATAGTACTTCCTTTCTCTAGTACTAATTATCTCTATGTTTTAGTACTATTCCTGACAGTTTGAACCAATTTCTTCCTTTGGTCTTCTTTTCAGTTTCCCTCATCCTCTTACCCCTTTTTCCAATACTAGGGCTACTGTTAGCGCCCAGGAATATCAATCCGTTTTTTCCGAGCTACAGTGTCTAAAAGAAAAATTCGTTGCATTGGAACAAGAAAACCAACGATTGTTAGGGAATCTTCAACAAATTGCTTTAGAAAAATAACAATCGCAGCAACAACATGGGGAGTTTGCGTTACACGTACAACAACTGGAAGCAACCATTGTTGTGTTACAACAACAAGGATCAAGTCCCCAAGGACTTCATAAAGAGCCCACGATTGGTCTTCCTGTGAAATTTGATGGAACGTGCTCACAATTCAGAGGATTCCTTAATCAGGTACACTTAGTCATGCAAATGCATCCTTCCTGATACCCCACTGATGCATCCCGAGTAGGCCTAATAGGCACATTGCTCAATGGCTCAGCCTTGGCATGGTTCGCTCCGCTTTTGGAACAATCTCCCTTGCTTAATAACTTTGAAGACTTTATTAGCGAGTTTAAAGCCTGCTTTGGAGATACCGACAACATTAGGATGACGATCAACAAAATCCGACGATTGTCGTTTGGTTGGACAACCCTGGATCTGTGCAGCCCATTAGTGGTTCCATTCCCTCTAAGCAAGTTAGCAATGTGTTCTTAGCCCAAGTCATGATTAGTACTAAAAGTACCCCTCCAGTACATGTCTTAGCACTTTTAGATTCCGGAGCCAATTCATGTTTCATGTATCGGAATTTTGCCCAAGCTTCTCAGATATCCTTAAGAAAACTTCCTTGCCCCGCATCTATAGTAGTCATTGATGGTCGTCCCATTGCTTTTGGGAATATCATAGAAGAGTCAGAACCCATTTAGGTTGTCCTAGATAGCTTTGTGTGTGTGGTATCATTTAATATAATTAGTAGTCCAGAGCATCCCATTGTCCTGGGATTACCTTGGTTTGAAGTACATAATCCAGACATATATTGGAGAACAAGAGAAGTCCGGTATCGACAACCCCGAGAATCTATTCATCGAGTTTCGACCATTTCGCTCCATCAATTACGCGAAGAAGGACGCAAGGAGTCAATGTTTTTATTTGCAATATCTGTACATCCTTCCAACACTATTAAAAAGGAATCTTTAGTTCAACTTCCCGCGAAATATCATCCTTATGCCGATGTATTTGACAAGTTCAAAGCTGGTACTCTTCCTCATCATCATCCCTATGATTGTCCCATCGATTTACAACCAGGAATAGAGCCACCGTGGGGACCAATTTACAACTTGTCACCAACCGAATTGGAAGTCCTTTGAGCCTACATAGAAGAGAATTTTGCAAGCGGGTTTATTCGTCATTCAAAATCTCCGGCCGATGCACCCATTTTCTTTGTCAAAAAGAAAGATGGATCCCTTCATCTCGTCGTTGATTACCGTGGCTTGAATAAGGTCACCATTCGGAATAGGTATGCACTTCCCCTTATATCAAGTCTATTAGAACGTGTAAATGGTGCCAAGTTTTTACAAAAATCGACTTACACGAAGCATATAACCTCGTGTGGATCCGACTGGGAGATGAATGGAAGACGAGCGCTTTTCGCACCCAATATGGGCACTTCGAGTATACAGTTATGCCGTTCGGTCTAACCAATGCGCTCGCAGTCTTCCAGCACATGGCAAATGATATATTTAGAGATCTCTTGGATATCTGTTTGATCATCTATCTGGATGATCTATTGATTTATTCGAAGACCCAGGAGGAGCATGATTCTCATGTACTATTAGTACTAAAATATCTTCGAGAGCATGGTCTTTATGCCAAACTAGAAAAATGTAGCTTTGACTGCAAGCAAGTGGAATTTCTAGGCTACGTCATCTCCTCAAAAGGCATCTCCATGGATCTAGCTAAAGTCCAAACTATGCTAGAGTGGCAAACTCCACATTCATTACATGTGCAATGTTTCCTAGGCTTTGCTAACTTCTACCGCACATTTATACAAGATTACTCGAAGATTATTTTACCTCTCACACAACTTACCAAGAAGGAACAATCATTTCTTTGGTCCAATGAAGCGCACATGGCTTTTATGCATCTTAAGAAAGCCTTTACATCAGCTCCTATTCTAGCTCATGTGGATACAAACAAATCATTCATCATGGAGGCCGACGCATCGGATTTCGCCCTCAGTAACATCCTTTCACAACAAGGAGATAAAGAAAAGTTACATCCGATGGCTTTCCACTCACGCAAATTTGATGCCGTGGAAATTAACTACGAGATACATGACAAGGAGTTATTAGCCATCGTGGATTCGTTTGTGCAATGGCAACACTTCTTAAAGGGCTCTCCTCATCAGGTATGATCACAAAAATCTTGCTTACTTCCAGAACACTCGTGTACGAAATCGACGGCAAGCTCGGTGGGCCCAATTCCTCACGCATTTCGACTTCAAAATCACATATCGGTTGGGGAAGCAGCAAGGAAAAGCAGATGCACTATCACGACGTTCATATCTTGCACCTCGTCTGGGTGATCCAACATTTGATAATCAAAAGCAGGTAATCTTGGGACCAACACATTTGCACACAACGCGGATTTTTCACACTCCACTAGATTCCCGAATTATTGATGCCATACGTGCCAACTTGAAGACGGATAGTTTTGCTCAAGCCATTCTAGTGCAAATTGATGCCTCTCGGGCATCCTGTTCCCAGTCTCAACAACCAAGTATGGACTACCGACAATTTGAATATCATGATGGTTTATTATTCTTTAAAAATTTTGTGTATGTTCCCAATTGCTCCTGTCACCTTCAAATCATCCAAAATTGTTACGACACCCATACAACTGGACATTTCAGTAGTACTAAGACGTTGGATCTAGTTCAACGATCCTTTTGGTGGCCTCATATGCGACGTTTTGTCGACGACTATGTTCGGACCTGTGATGCTTGTTGCCGAGCAAAGATGCCATGACATCATCCATATGGCTCGTTGGAATCCATACCAATTCCAACTAAGTCGTGGCAATCCATTTGTCTTGATTTTATCACAAATCTTCCAGTCTCCAAGGGTTTTGATGCTATCTTAACTGTCATCGATCGATATA
This sequence comes from Azolla caroliniana, assembly GCF_043228905.1. NCBI lineage: Eukaryota > Viridiplantae > Streptophyta > Polypodiopsida > Salviniales > Salviniaceae > Azolla > Azolla caroliniana. Next base: position 2,383,394 of record NW_028230445.1, read on the forward strand.
CTAAGATGGCACATTTTGTGCCTTGTACTAAGGCCATCACTAGTGAGGAAATTGCATCCCTTGTCATGCGTGAGGTATTTCGGCATCATGGCCTCCTAGACAGTATCATCAGTGACCGAGGACCTCAATTCGTCTCCAAATTTTGGAAGCATCTCTTCAAGATGCTCAAGGTCTCTTGCAATCTCTCCTCTGGCTACCATCCCCAAACCGATGGGCAAGCGGAACGAACGAATCAAACGCTAGAACAATATCTTCGGTGTTTTCTGAGTTATCAACAGGACGATTGGGCTGATATTTTCCACTTTGCGGAGTTTGCGTATAACAACGTTATTCACTCCTCAACTCGGGTCTCGCCATTTTACGCTTATATCGGTTCTCATCCTCGCGGGTCTCTTGTGAAGGGGTTTCCCATTTTGAGTTAAGAGGGTATACCATTAGGTCCAAGGTATGATAATCTTTCCTTTTCTTAGTTTCTTGTTTTCTGTTAGGGTTCTTTGAGGTCTTCTTCTTCATCGTCATCATGTGAGTTGATTCTTCGTGTCTGTTTAGGGTTTAGTCCGGTTAAGAGCTTGTATTTCCTAAGGGGTTTTCACTTCTGCTCTATCTCCTGTGCAAGATCCCACTCGGCGCAATGAGCCCAAGAGCTCCCCGATCAGCGGCTTGGCAGCAGACTGCTGTTGTAAGCTAACCTCCCTTAGTCCGGCTCGAAGCTGGAGTTGCATCTTGCTCTTGTACAAATATAGAGAAGCTTTGTGCATTTGTGTCTGTGTCTGCGTCTTCGGAGTTTTTTCTTTCCCTTTCTGTACATAAGTAGCGTGTGTTGAGTCGGTGTTGCACGTATTTTCTCTCTCTCCCTCTCTCCCGTTCAATAGCCTTCAGTACGCGTCCGGAATCGCTCTGGTTTGTGCCATAGCCTGTGCAGCCAAGACCGGAGAGAGTCGATCTCCTGGCATCCATCTCTTCCTTGTCCGAGACCCCCATGGTCCCACCCCTTTTGACACATACACGCAGATTACCGCGACAACGATCACCTGGAGTAGTAACAAGAAGCTGACCGTAGCACTGTCCAGCACCGAGGCCGAGTACCGACGAGCGGTTGTCATGACATGCGAAGCCATATGGCTCAAGAGGCTCCTAAAGGATCTACAGTTGCAGGTGTCCGATCCGACGACAATCTACTGAGACAACCTTAGCAGCATCTAGTTGGCAAAGAACCCCGTTTTTCACACCCGAACCAAGCACATTGAGATGCACTACCATTTTGTCCGTGAGCGTGTTCTCTCCGGTGAAGTTGAACTTGTGTATGTTCCGACGGATCAACAGACTGTCGACATCTTCACCAAACCTCTCGGCATGGACAAGTTGCAACATTTTTTCGAGATGCTTGGTCTTCAGCATCTCAACATGCCACACTAGAGGGGGAGAAACGAGGAAAACCGGAATGGGAACTGGGAAAACTAGCACCGGCACCGGACAAGCAGCCGGAGAGAAGGAAACAACTGAAGCAGGGGGAGACAAGAAGAAAAAGGAAGCCGAGTCGACTGAAGAAGTCGGCACATCCAATAAAGTTGGAACAAGCGATGACGACGGCAGAGTCAATAAGGACAGAGTCGACCGGAACAAGGAGCCCAACAACCGGATGTGGTCCAACGTGATGAAGGGCTTAAAGGTTGAAGATGAATTGGAGATAGCCAATTCAGACAAGAGCTGGAAAGAATCGGAGGTAGTCGATTACGAAGAAGAGTTTGATTCGAAAGAGCAGAATAAAAAAGAGGCCAAACGGACGAGGAGGCAACAGAAGTCGACATCGACACGAAGGGACCGACGGGTCGAGAAGCGCCGAAGTCACAACATCGAAGGAGCTAAGAAGGGCCTTATGAGCAGATAGACGACCGAGAAGGTCGAGGTGCACGGGACCAAATGGGTCATGCGAAGCGGAAGTGGACAGGTCAAGGAGCACGAGTACGGCGGGAAGACGCCAAGAGGAGCTGAAGGAAAGGACCTTGTGGACACACATAGTGATCCGACCTCAAGTTGAGCTTGAGGGGGAGTGTTGAGCGGGCAAGCTCAACCAGATCTGGATTGGTTGAATAAGCCAGAGCCAGATCGGTACCTATGTTGATGAACTGGATAAGTATCTAGATCGGTGTCCAGATATGTCACAGACACACCAAGTGCGAACTAAGACGGAGCACGAATGATGAGGCTATGATGGAGCGATGACGGAATGACACAAGAGCATAAAGATAGAGATGAAGATTAAGGAGAGAAGATGGGCGAAACGAGAATACTAGATTGATATGTCCATGACTGGCGTTGTTCACCTTGAATTCCTTCAAGGTGAACTCAACTATTTATACTAAGTGGCATGCATACCTATTGCACGCATGTGATACAATAGAGCATGTAGGCAGTAGGTACGCATGCATGTGCCAAGTGTTAATAATACAAGGGAGAAATTATGCACATGATGCTAGCTAAAACCTACAATGAGGAAGTATATACATGATTATATGTTAGATGTGTGGCTAACACATAACACTCGATTACAACATGGTTATGTCAAGAGTTCGAATCTTGACACTATCCCCCCTCCAACGATGCCTTCCCAAATCGTTTGTCGGCTTAGATCACCTCCAAAGTATTTTGTAAACACTAGACAAGGAGTAACTCTTCCACAAGACGAGGTATTTAACGCCAACGAGCATGAGCGACCATGTGTGGTCCTCGCCTACAACTAGAACACAAATATCAACGGGTGTGAGCGATCATGTGCGGTCCTCACGGGGAGCATGAACACCAAGGGGCATGAGTGACCATGTGTGGTCCTTGCCGGGAACTGGAACGGTCCTCGCTGAGAGTTGGAACACGAACACCAACGGACGTGAGCAACCATGTTGTCCTCACTAAGAATTGGAACACGAATGAGTGAACGACCATGTGGCCCTCACCGGGAACAGGAACACGAATGGGAGTAATTGACCATGTGTGTTCCTCGCCGAGAACTGGAACATGAACAACAACGAGCATGAGGGACCAGGTCGGTCCTCACCGGGATCTGGAACAGGAACAATAGTTGGAGTGAGCGACCATGTGTGGTCCTCACTGGAGACTGGAACACGAACACCAACGGGCATGAGCGACCATGTGTGGTCCTCACTGAGAACTGGAACATGAACCGCAATGGGCATGAGTGACCATGTCAGTCCTCGCCGAGATGTGGAACATGAAAAATAACTGGAGTGAGTGACCATGTGCGGTCCTCATCGAAGACTGGAACACGAATGGGAGTGAGCGACCATGCGGCCCTCACTGGGAACTCGAACACGAACGACTGTGAGCGACCATGAGGCCCTCACCGGGAACTCGAACACGAACGGGCGTGAGTGACCATGAGGCCCTCACCGGGAACTCGAACACGAACGGGCGTGAGCGACCATGCAGCCCTCACCAGGAACTCGAACACGAACGGGCGTGAGCGACCATGCGACCCTCACCGGGAACTGGAACACGAACACGAACGGGAGTGAGCGTCCTTGTGCGGACCTCACCGGGAACTAGAACACGAACACGAACGGGAGTGAGCGGCCTTGTGCGGCCCTCATCGAGAACTGGAACACGAACACGAACGGGAAAGAAACTAAAAAATAGAGACAATGATGAGGAGAACTAAAAGCCAATGAAAATGATGAGAAGAAACCAGGAGATAGAAATGACGAGGAAGAGAGGAAATGAAGCGATGTTAATGATGGTACGGTGATGATGGTAACTCTAGAAGCAAGGGTGATGACGGAGACGGGTGATGCTTCTAGTTGGAAGGTGAACAAACTGTCATAGACACACCAAGTGCGAACTAAGATGGAGCACGGATGATGAGGCTACGATGGAGCGATGACGGAATGACACAAGAGCATAAAGATAGAGATGAAGATTAAGGAGAGAAGATGGGCGAAACGAGAATACTAGATTGATATGTCTATGACTGGCGTTGTTCACCTTGAATTCCTTCAAGGTGAACTCAACTATTTATACTAAGTGGCATGCATACCTGTTGCACGCATGTGATACAATAAAGCATGTAGGCAGTAGGTACGCATGCATGTGCCAAGTGTTAATAATACAAGGGAGAAATTATGCACATGATGCTAGCTAAAACCGACAATGAGGAAGTATATACATGATTATATGTTAGATGTGTGGCTAACACATAACACTCGATTACAACATGGTTATGTCAAGAGTTCGAATCTTGATAGAATATATCGGTATTCGGAACCTAGAGCCGAACCGAAGAACCGGATTGTACTCTAGAATAGTGAGAACCGGTAGGTTGTTGGAGCCTACAGTCCGAGCCTAGTACATAGGCATAATCCTTAGAGTTAGTGTAAGTCGCTTGTATGAGCATTGAAGTACATGTCGGTACTTCTGTTAGTCCTTTTAAGAACTTGTATATAAAAAGTGTCTTGTTTGACATTTGTATGTACAGAGTGTTATTATTTTGAATTAAGTTTATTGCTTTGCTCTCTTTATCTCTTTTGTGTATTCAAGCTTTCCATTAAACCTCTGTTCAGTGTTCTGCTGTTATCAAGACGAGCTAGTTTTGTCTTAGCTTCCGCACATTATCTTTTACAATCTTCTCCTGTGACCCGGTTGGACCTCTGTTGTTTCTCTTCTGACCGCTCACGGGGGTCTCATACAAGAGAGGAAAGGGATGCTAAGAAGACGATTTCAGACGCGTCCCAGAGGCAACCGAACACGAGAGAGAGAGAGAGAGAGAGAGAGAGAGAGAGGGAGAGAGAGAGCTACACCGACTCTTATACACAGGAAACAAGGGGGGAGGGGTTGTGCTCCCGACGCCACCAAATACACCGATATGCACAAACAAACACGAATGTATGTATATATATTACAAGAGGAGATACAACTCCGGCTCTGAGTCGGACTGAGGTAGGCTAGGTCACAACAACAGTCTGTCGTCAAGCTGTCGTCGGGGAGCTCACGGGCTCGTCGCGCCGAGCGAGGTCTTGCACATGAGGCTGAGCAGAAGTAAACCCTCACAGAACATACAAGCTCTTCACCGGGCTAAACCCTCAACAAACACGAAGGGGAAGAAGAAGAAGAAGAAGAAACCAAGACAAAAGCCTAAAACGAAAGAGGGAGAAGACCAAAGTACAAACCTTAAGGGAACAAGAATAAGATGAAGAGGAAGAACACTACCTAACCCCTAGACCTAAGTGGTATACCCTCCTAACTCAAAATGGGCAACCCCTTCACAAGAGGCGCTCCCTTCGTTTTATAGAACAAGGAGGGAGATGCATTACAATGTAGGATAAATCCCTTATTACATGGGATCCTCTGTCCCGACTTAACTCCTATTATTCACACGTTTTTACAAGGGTAAGTGCACATGGTGCACACCGCCGATTCTCTCGATATTCTCCGATTCCACCTAGGGACGGTTTTCTCCACGACATCCGCCCCCACCTAACCGCGCATCCACTAGTATGCGCCAAACTAAATTCTTGCCAGAGAAGATCGGCCCGTGCTTACCCTTCATCCTCCGGATCACCATTCGCTCCGAACCGGTCGTCCTCGCTATCCAAGTCGCTCGGGTCCGGTTCATCCTCGTGCCGCTTGCCTCTCCGTAGGCTCATTCGACTCGTCAATAGGTCGTTCGCCGTGACCCCATAGCACGCATGCCCCATTGTTGGCCCTTCGTTCAGCCGTATGCACTCTCCGCTCTCCGTCATACGCCTGGTGTTCTACGCTTGAAGAAGACCCGTCGTGGCCCGCTTGCCTTAGTTGATCGTCCGTGTGATCCCGATTGTTGTCCCGTGCGGTCGCCCATCGCCTTCGTCCCCTCACCGCCACCTTCCTTCCCCTTGGTCTTACATTGCCACGTCGGCTCGGATTGCCAAGGCCTCCGGAACCAGTGTGGAGGATCCCTCTCCGGCCTTCTACCCGATATCTCTTGATCCGACAACCATCTGTCGCGCGCGTACTTTCTTTTCAACACCTCCTTGTCTAGCACCGTCTGTATCGAACATTGTCTCGTACCCGTGCTTTGCTTTGACCCTCGATGGCCACACGCACATCTTTTGTTCCGCTTTCAAGTGTGCCCTTTCCGGCTCGGCACACCGCTCCTTAACCGGGTGTCCTCGGTAGCTCACCGGAAGATCACCCTTGCCGCGTCATGGCTTGCATGGCCTCCTTCTTTCACGTAACGCCTTGGTTGGTCGGTGCCTTTGCTGTTGCCGCCTTTGTCCACTTGCCGCCACCTTCCATTACCCTTGGTCTCATGTGGCCACGTCGGCCGAACAACCAGGGTCTCCGGGCAGGTGTGAAGGATCCTTCTGGGGCCTCCGTTTTGTTAGGTCACCGACTCGTGTACCAAGAGCGTCTGATCTTTATCTTTCCGACCCTACATGTCGGGTCTATATTCAGTTCGTGGCGGCCTCGCCGGCCTCATTCCTCCTTTCACTCTGCTTCCCATCGTCCGATCACGTTCACCTACCACCACCGTCCCTTCCTATAGGACTCACGTCGGCACTCGGGCCGACCGTTGGATCGGTGCAAGGATCTTCGTGGGACCTCCCCTTCTGTCTTCAGTTGCCCGCCTTGTCGTTGCCACCATTCCTTACTCTAGGTCTCACGTGGGCTCTCAGGCCGACCGTCGGAGTCTCTTAAACCGGTGTGTGTAAGGTTGCAGCTAACCGCTCGTCGTCTCATCGTCCTGTCACGTTCACCTACCGCCACCGTCCTTTCCTATAGGACTCACGCCGGCTCTCAGGCCGATCGTCGGATCGGTGTGAGGATCTTCGTGGGACCTCGGTTTGCCCGCCTTGCCGTTGCCACCGTTCTTCCCTCTAGGTCTCACGCTGACTCTTGTTGCCGGTTGCCGGAGTCTCTAGAACCGGTGTGTGTAAGGTCGTTGCAGCACCACTCGCCATCTTCGCCGCCCTCTTCTGTTGGTCACATTCACATGCCGCCATTGTCCTTTTCTTATAGGACTCACGCCGGCACTCAGGCCGACCGCCGGATCAGTGCGAGGATCTCCGTGGACCGCCCATCCGCACTTCCTTCGCCTTCGTCCCCTCGCCTCCACCATTCGCTACTCTAGGTCTCACGCCGGCTCTTGGGTTGACCGCCAGAGTCTCTAGAACAGGTGTGAAGGATCCCCCTCAGGCCTCCGTCTAGTTACTGACCCTTATCCCAGGTCGTCTTTGTCCGTAAGTCGAGAGGGTGGCTCGCTCTACACCCTCTCCCGTGGTACCGACGTACCGTGTTCCCGGCCTCTTCGTAGGCCTGCTCTCTCCCCTCTTCCGGGTCGGTTATTCGGAAGTCCGCTCCGCCCGATTCTCGTCCGGGTTTGTCCGTCATTCTCTGGATTGCAAGGTCCCGTTCTCCTGCCGCCACCGTCAGTATCTTGGTCTTACGTCGGATCCGATGCCGACCGCCGAAGTCTCTAGATCCTGTGTGAGGTGACCCATAGGACCGGTCTTCGTTCTCCTGAACTCGTCGTTGCTCTCCTTGTTGCGTTCCCGCCTCCATCTTCCATCTCTTTCGGTCTCACGTTGCCATGCCGGCCGAATTGTCGAGGTCTCCGGTCAAGATGTGGGGACACTGATTTCGTAACGACTCCCGCCGACTCATCTGGGGCCACCAACCCTTTTACTGGTGCCGGTGGATAGCATCCACTCTATGATCGATCAAGCCCGCCTGGGCTTGATTCTCCAATGTCTGGAGTTTCGATTCCGATGCCGATCCTGCCGGACTCATTCCGTACCCTCGATCATCTTCTTCCCGATTCCCGACCTTCGCCCAGTCGGTCTTTCTCCCCATGTAAAAGAGGGTGGCTCGTTCCGCATCCTCTCCCGTATCGGCACCCTCATGCCGATTCTGGCCCCAGTTAGAAAATCCACGACCGGATCGCGCTCCAACCGAATCGGAGTGTCGCGTTGTTCGGTCCCCGGTCGGGTCATTTCTTGGTCTCTTCGTTGACCTTCTCGCGAGCCATTTCCCATCCTACTTCGCTGGCATCATGCTAGGACTCCTCAATACCGTCATCCATATCTTTGGTCTCACATGGGCGTAAGGGCCCGAATGCCGAGTTCTTCGGAATCGGTTCCGAGGGCTCTTGTCCGCTCCTTCCTTGAATCGTCTCGCCGACGATTCTCGGTCTTACGCCACCGCCTTCCTCCTCTAGGGACTCACGTGGGCACTCGGGCCTGACTGCCATCGTCTCGGGAGCAAGTGCAGGAAGTCGCGTAGAATCGCCCGTCCTTTTTACGCCCTCCTTGTCCGTAGCCACCAGCTCTTCGTGGTCGGTGGTCGACTCCTTACCAATCACGCAAGCCCAGCCTGGGCTTGCTTTTCCAATGTCCGGAGCCTTGGGTTGACGTGCCTGAAACCATCGGTCCCAACGTTCCAATCCCGCGATCAGTATCTCGGCCTTGTCCTCGGTTGTTCTTTCTCCGCAAGTTGAGAGGGCGTTTTGTTTCGCACCCTCCTCCCGTCGTACCGTCGTACTGACCTTCTACCACCTCGTGGGGCAAGCTCGTCTCCTCAGTCTCAGCTTGCGGCCTTGATCTTTCCTCTTCCTCGAGCATTGCCTCGAGAGCTGCGTACGCCTCCGCAATCTTGGCCCCAAAGCCGAGCCTTGCCGACTCTCTTTGCCGTTCGGCCTCTTCCCGTTGTGATGGCGCGCCGTCACGCGCCTTCCTCCTAGCCTTCTCAGCACGTTCGTCATCTAGCCATTGGCATACCCTCCCGACCTCCGACTAGTCCTCCGTAAGGCCATTCGCTCCATCCTCGTCTTCGAGCTCAATCCCGATGGCCTCCCGTTCCGCTCGGTCGATCGACCTGATGAACAACAGGACTTTGTTCGCCCCCACCAAACCTTGTTCCCACTCCGGGAGCCGAGGAAGCCGCCGCTCGAACTCTCGGAACGCCTTCATTGCACCCCGGTGGGTCTTCGCCGATGCAACCCACTGGTCGAAGTCACGTCGTCCCTGGCTCTTCCGCCGTCCTCCATATGCCTGCAGGAGCGCCTCTTCAAAGGCCTCCCACGAACTATGAGATTCTCGAAGCTCCTTCACTTCCGCATGCATACAGACGACGACGACCTGACAGAAGAACTCCAGCCTCAACGCCTCGGCTACGTCTCGCTCCTCCATTTCCGCGTTGTAGGCTTCCAAGTAAAATGGGACTTTGTCCCCGTTGAAACGGCCGACTCTTTTGACCACTCGCTCAATCGCTTGCTGCGTCGTCTCTTGTCTTGCTGTTGCTCGTCCAAACTCCCTCACCACTTCAACAAAAAGTTGCGCAAAGCCGTCTTCTTCTAGCTCCATTCTCCCTTGCCACCCTTCACGTCGGGTTCACCAAATATGTCTTGTTGTTACATGCATGCGTGTCGAAGGGCAGGACCACGGGGGTCTCGGACGAGAGAGGAAAGGGATGTTGAGAAGACGATTTCGGACGCGTCCCGGAGGCAACCGAACACGAGAGAGAGAGAGAGAGAGAGAGAGAGAGAGAGAGCTACACCGACTCTTATACACAAGAAACAAGGGGGGGAGGGGTTGTGCTCCCGACGCCACCAAATACACCGATATGCACAAACAAACACGAATGTATGTATATATATTACAAGGGGAGATACAACTCCGGCTCCGAGTCGGACTGAGGTAGGCTAGGTCACAACAGCAGTCTACCGTCAAGCTGTCGTCGGGGAGCTCACGGGCTCGTCGCGCCGAGCGAGGTCTTGCAAACCCTAAAACGAAAGAGGGAGAAGACCTTAAGGGAACAAGAATAAGATGAAGAGGAAGAACACTACCTAACCCCTAGACCTAAGTGGTATACCCTCCTTACTCAAAATGGGCAACCCCTTCACAAGAGGCGCTCCCTTCGTTTTATAGAACAAGGAGGGAGATGCGTTACAATGTGGGATAAATCCCTTATTACATGGGATCCTCTGTCCCGACTTAACTCTTATTATTCACACATTTTTACAAGGGTAAGTGCACATGGTGCACACCGCCGATTCTCCCGATATTCTCCGATTCCGCCTAGGGACGGTTCTCTCCATGACACCGGCCCCTCTGGTCTTCCCGGCTCGCATGTCTTCAACCAGAACCTCATAATTCTAGCACGTTCCTTCTATGAAGCTGGTTTTCTCCTCAACCGGATCATACCATCCAGTGACCTCTTGAACCCGCCCCTCCATGTGGCCCGCCTCTTCCTTCCTTAGCCTCAATCCGGATAGGCCCTCAAGATAGGCCCGCAACATTGTTCTTATGTGCTTCGGCGAAGTCGACGTTGTCTCTCTTCATGTAGTTGATGTTGTTGTGCCACATGCATCTCTAGTTGATTGGTGGGTGTAGGTCACGTGATTGGCCGCCACCTTCCCTTCGGGTCTAGGAAATTAGGAGGTGTAGCACCATCTTCGTTAGTTCCTCCAGAGTTGCGCCCTCGGATGGGCCCTTGACCATGTCGGTCGGAACCACGCCAGACCCGAGCCACCTTCATCTTTCTTCTGACCTTGTTAGAATTGGTTCCTACGGCTTCTTCCCGATAGTCGGGCCTGCCGCGGATGGCCCCGCATCGTTCCATTCATGACATTTGTCAAAACGGCTAAAAACCCTTTTTATCACGGCCCAATCGGCCATGAGCCCTTCATCTATCTCTAATAGGAGACCTACTTTTTCCCGGTCAAGTGGATCAACCGACTTAATAAATAATAGGACCTTCCTCATATCGATCACAGTCCAGTCCAATGCCGAAAGGTGTGCAAAACGCTTCTCAAACTCCTGGACAAGCATTGAGGTGTTCCAACCTTTGTGGGGAGCTCGAGCCACTCCATAAATGCCCTCCTCAACAACCGAAGTGAGTCGTCGAAGTTGTACCTCTCGAGGAGTCGTTCCTCCTGCTCTGACCAGTTTCGGCAATCAGCCTGAATCTCGAGCATCTCTGTGTGGATGCTTGCGTCACTACTCATGGAAATCTGGACAGTTGTTTGTCCTCCGGTATGTTCCACATTATCATCTCGGCCTAGTAGGCCTCCAAGTACCTGGTCGCGGCCGTTCCATTGAATCAGCCTATTGTGCCGACTATCGTTTCGATGGCCCTGTCGAGGTCACCCGCGCTTTCACGAGCATTCACCAGGCGGTCGACAGACACCACCATTGCCTCAACAAGCTCGCTTCCCCTCATATTGAACTCCTTTGTCGGCCATGTTTCACATCGGGTTCACCAAAGATGTTCTGATTTCCATGCATGCGGGTTGACACGAGGCGGGACAACTAAGGTCTCAGATCAAGAAGCTGGTGAGAGAGGAAGGATTGTCGGGATCAGATTCTGGATAGCTTTGTCGGGTTCGCTTCCGGATAGCTTCGCCGAATCGGTGTCTTGCCGGGTAACACGTATTTGATCCGGACCCGCCTCTGGATGTCGGGTGGTAAGTGCACGACTCAGAGACGTATGATGTTTCGGCCAGTTGCCGTGTAGTAGCAACAAGTTCACGGGCTCACACACTCTGATACGCGCACGCGACAGGGATAAGATCATAAGCTCGAAACGCGATGAACATGCAACAATAGAGACGACGGGGACATACCCAAACGCAAGGAGAAACTCAACAAATGATTAACAAAGAAAACAGAAAAGGATTACAATTGGGTGCGGCTTGCAACAGAGCTTCGAGCTCCTAACGCTCATGCACACGGATGATAGTGAGCCTCCAATCGGGTGCACACGGGCTACCAACGCGAAACGGAGGCCTCACAACACAACACGACGACAGAAACAGAGATTAGGAAGGCAAAAGTCTGCAGAGCTCGGTCTAGCAGCACTTCGTCCTCCAAAGTTGTGGACCCCCTCCTCAGTCTCCTCTCCCTCCTTTTATAGTTCAAGGAGGGAGAGACCGTTACATTAGGCTATTAAGACAATCGCTTTTCTCTCAGATTTTCTCCTCGATTTTCTCCCATCAATCCCTTATTCCTCTCTATACATGTGATCCATAAAGTACCTATTAACTCTCCTACCTAGTACTTATCAACACTCAACTAATACTATGTTATTTACACATGTTTGTACAAAAGACTATTTCGTGTGCATCCACACACACCCCTGTTCATGCGCATTCGGCGAGTTTCTCCTAGTAGCCGGAATTTCCCATGATAGGGTCAAAACGGGGATGTGCATGGATGCACATAAAAAGAATCTTTGTATAAAAACAAATGTAAATAAGTAGAGTATAATAAGTACGAGAAAATGTGACTTAAATAGGTACTTTTAATATCCCATAAAAAGGGGGGGAATGAAATGTGTGATGGAGGGAAATCGGGGGAGAGAATCGTTGATAGAAGCGGTTGTCATGAATGCTGATGTAACAGACCCTCCTTAAACTATAAAAGGAGGGAAGGAATACCGTTTTAGGGGATCCATCATTTTGGAGGAGAAGACGTTGTCGGTTTGTGCTCTGAGTTTTGGGGTTTGTGCTCTACTCATTCGGTTAGGGAAGGTGAGGTCTCTACTAGCATAGGAAGCTTGTGTGCTCCCGACTAGAGGGTAACATGTGTGTGTGTGTGTGTGCGTGTGCGCGAAGCTCGAGGTTCTGTCACATGCCGAGTCTGGTTGTATTCTTCTCTATCTATTAATTTATTCTTGGTTTGTTGTATCCGACCCCTTTTCTATTTTGAGCCTACATTCGTTTCTCTGTTTCTCTCACCAAGAGGGGCCGCTCTCCTCCTCCGTTCAACGATACTCATCATGTTTGAGAGCCCATGTGCTCCGTTTTCTGGAATCTAACAATAGTACCAGATCGGGTACAGATTTTACGAGCCCATGCGCTTAGTTAGGAGATCCGACAATCGAGTCGAACGATCATTGCAAGATTTGTGGTTTCTCTCTCTATCTAGCTCCTTGGTTCAAGGCCTCGGTGCTCCGCCCAATCCGACATGTACACGCGGATTTCCGCGACACTGGTTTAGGGATCAAATTGGTTTGGTTTGGTTCAAGTTTGAGAACCCCAAAACGGTTTAGGCTTAACCGGTTTGGCCTTATCCGGCTAAGCCTAAACCAAATTGTTGCCAATCCCTAGATCTAGTATAAAATTTAAAATAAACATAGACCTTACATGCAAAACAACATAAGATTTCACAAGCTTAACTATAATTGAGTGAGAAGATTGGGTATAATGTTTTAGTGTATCACAAATTCAAGCAATGGTTGAGATTGTTAGTTCAATACATTGATACAGTACATATGCACCGTGTTGAAGTGAGAAATTTGATCATCTTTAAATATTTGGACCTTAGTGTTTGGATTGGCTACTTCAAAAGAAGGCGATTTAGGGTGTAAGCTCGTGCAATAATAAAGTGTCATTGGGTGAATGATGGAAATTATTTTTGGACGCTTATTTCAATAACATTGGCAATGTGTTGCATATGACAAAACAACATAAGATTTCACAAGCATAACTATAAAACGTGAATATCATTTAAGGATAGGAAATGCATACTTAAATTCAAGATTATCACAAGTACATACACATTGAGAGCATTGGGTTTGGTCATATGAACCTAAACTTGCCTATGCTTATGTACATTGGTTGAATTTGAAGGATCGATAATGAATGTCATAGATTTATCGCTGAGACCATATCAAACTTTTTCAACTCGAGGAGTGCATCTAGAGGCAAGTTGGTGGCAAAAAACGCCTAATAAACATGTGTTTGGGTGAAAGTTGGCAACTTCCCATGACATGCTCATCTCATTTATTTCTACCTTTCATAAAACATTGCCTCTATATAAACTATCTACACAAACAAAATGGATTATGCTGCTTCTTGAATGTCTTTATATTGAGGTTATCTCTTGGACATGGAGGGGTTAAATATAAGTGAATGGAATAGTTGTTTGCTTCTTCTGCATTATCTAATTAAGTTCCTTGCTTCAGAATACACATTTCGCATTAGTGAGTATGAAGAATAAGAGATTTTGTTTACTCCAAAGTAACACCTATACATAAGAAATGCATGCTAGTAACATATCAATGAGGGTAATATTATGCAAATCGATAGATATGGGCGCATCATAGATATTTCATTTGAACACGGGGTGCTAGAAAACCACATAGTTCTAGACATGACAATAGGTGATAATATTGCGATAATAACATGATTACATGTTATCTATAAGTTGAACGATAGGATTGTGACAACCAAATAGTTGCATGATCATTTGTTTTGCAGAATCGAATCATATTATATGATACAATCAAGATAATCAGATCATTGTGTGATAACAAGTATGAATAAATAATATCATGATCAATTGCATCAACATGATAGACCCGTGATAATCACATACATATTGTTTTTTAATTATTGTTGTTGCATGTCTAGCAAATCCTACATGTCATTTTATCCCATTTGATAGTTTGCAAAACAAAAACCTACAAAATATGCGACATAGTCTTCAAGATTATACTTACCTAAATATATGACAATCTTTTAATACATACTATCATGACAATTATGCAGGAACTCAATAAATGGTTGGTTTCTCCATCTTTTTTAGTATCTATTTAGCACTTTGATCTTTTCCATCTTTCTAGACTTCAAACATGTGATACTAGTGCATATCATGAATTTCTAGGTTGTTCAATAATATTCGCAAAATATCATGTACGCTCTATGTCCAGTTTGTTTCATTTCATCTCTAGCATTACATTTTGCTCAAAGAACCCTCTCTCACAAGCAACAATATTGTACGGCAGGAACAAATAGTTTGTCACTATCTCATCAAACTAGGGAACCTATCATGCCAATCCTTTGGCTTGCAAACCATATGAAAAACTTAATGGATGATCTAACCTCAACAATTCAAGCACAACATATCTATCAGTCGATTGAGTTCATCTTGACAAGCATTTGCATTTTGTATTTGTGGAGGGCCTGCATTGATGTCAAGATTTGGTTGTGAACAAAAAAACAAAATCTCCAACCATTTGCTCCATACATAAAGCATGCATATGTATATGTAATGACATGCATGTTTCCTATTTCCAAGAAGGAGATAAAAGGTACTTACCTCAATGAGGTATAGCAACAATTTGACATGGGAGGAGAGTAGACCAACCAACAACAAGGTGGGGGAAGAGTAGAGTAATTGTCATTAAAGGTGGACGAAGAATAGAGTAACCATTTAGTTGGTTGAGGTGGGAGAAGAGGGAGGGAAAGTTTTATTTTTATTTCATAAAACATATAATGTATTGCAGAGTATAATAGTTTTTGAGGTATCATATATCATATGTTTATTAATATATTATGCATCATATATATATATATATATATCATATATGTTTAATGTTATGTGTATAATAGTTTTTTGATATTGATTCAGAACCATGGTTTCCCCAATTCAATGAATGAGGCCCCTCATGCAACTGGAGCGGGGAACAATTAGGATGATTGATTCTCCATCCTAGTCGCAAACAAAGTCAACAAAGTTGAAGCCATTGTGGACCACACTTGCAGGTCAAACAACATGGCGGATATGGAAGCACCGTAGTTGTAGGAGCTTCCAAGGGAAGCTCACCCCATCAACAAAGGTGGTCATGGAACTTTGGGTTCACCTCATCGCCTTCCTTTGTGGGGCATATGAAGATATTCAAAGCGAAATGAACTTAGCATCCAAGACATGGGCATCCTTCATCCTGAAATGGAGTGGAACACTGATGTTGTGATTGGAGGGCGCCAATATACAATGGTGTTATCTCCCGCCGAAGTGCCTATTCCCACCAAGGAATCCCCCCATGCGGCATCCCCCCATTGTCCATGGACAATAAAAGACCCTTAGTCTTCCCCTCTAAGAAGGACCACTTTAGGCTCCACGTTTTTAGAGCTAATCGAAGCCACTGAGCTCTATATGAGGCTTGGCTCTTGTACATATGGTACCTCCTACTGTATTTCTTCATAACTAATGGGTGGCATTTTTTTCGGAAAAAAAGGTTTTAATACCGCAATAAAAAAATTGTCTTTTGTGTTGACAATCAAGTATTTTTTAATGATAATCTCATATATTTAATTTCTTGCAAGAAGAAAACATGCAAAGTGGCAAAAACTTGCATGATGGCCATATAAAGAAAAACATTCAGATTCACTTAACGTTCAACCATTATGAATAAATGTGCTTGTTTCCTTGACATTAATGTGAATCTAGCCTAGCATTATTAGTATGTATATAATAGCTTGAATTTAAACATAATCTATTTTAACTTGTGATATATTTGCTCACATTTGGACATCCAATCTCCAAGAAACAAAAAATGATGATAGAGCAAATGAGTCGAAAACCATGTCTAAAATAAACTCTGTGTGCGCTTTAGGTATTTAGAGCATGGTATGCAAGGACTCCACCCTCACTACATTTGACACAATTAACCACCCAAGTCGTGTTTCCCACATACATATCACACTCAAAATGTCTGAAACATTGATTGAGAATCTAGCAAACCTAGCTTTTGCAGTGTCGGATTCACCACTCGCTCTAATTTACATATGCATAAATAACTATATAAAAGCTCATTATGCTCGTTCACCTAGGGTTGTTGGTTCATGTGAGTTGTCGGGCACAAGAAATGTGGTAGGATGAGACAAGGAATGCAAAAAATCAAATCACAAAAGTGAGACAAGATGGCACAACCATGCTTGTGTGATAAAACAATGAATGGGTGATTCACAATTTGATTCCATTCTAGTTGACAAGTGATCCCAAATACCTATTCTCTATTCTCAAGAAATAAGCTAGGAATGTCAAAAGCTATCGAGATATAACAATCAATTATTATATAGTTCCTTGTTTGCTCTCCAAGAGTGAATAACAAATAATTTTGACCATGCCGAACTTGGGAAAAATTTGCTAGTGGTACTCTCAACTAGTCACATGAGAGACAAAATAAGATTTACAAGTGTGAATTCTAAAAGGTTAGGGGTGATTTCGATCAGACGCACAATGACACGACACAAACAGGCCAGAGAGGCAAAACTAGATTTACAAGTTTGAATACGAAAAGCTTAGGGGTGATTTTTGTTAGATATAATCAATGATCAACCCCAAGTTGTAAATCTAGCCCCATATGTACTCTTAGAATGCACATTTAGTGAAATGTGCCCTAAATGAGGAGTAGCTATTGTGCAACTCGACCATATGGGTCGATAATGTGTCAATCTAGGAAATCATAGATGCGTAGGACACAATGTATTTAGGAAAGAGCAAAGTAGGCTAATAGGATTGGCTAAACAAGTAAACTAGAAGACTATTTTGTGGGCAATGTACTTAGTCTTGAAGTATGTGCTATTAACCTTAAGATAAGTACTATCTAGCACTAGCTTGTATCTAGGGAGTTGCGTCATATTAAATGACAAGTCAGTTGACAGAAAAGGAATATCTCCACTACTATCAACAGACATGCACATTTAATGTTACACTCAGACCTAATAGAGAATATAATCCACTCTCTTACACAGTGGTGTGATGATCATCAATCCCCACTAATTTTGTAGTGAGCTGGTCTAGATCCCATCTAAGCTCTAAGGGAACTACCATTGTAAGCTACTCTCATATGCAATAGAAGTTTTGTTTTCATATATCCATCTATGTGATTGTAACTCTATATACCTATCTAATCGATTCTCAATATTTCTAACAATTTATGCCTATGAAGCCACATAATTCTCAATTTGGCACACATAATCAGGTTTGAGAGACGAGAAATCGGATTGGTCTTTATGAACTTGGGGAAACCTAGAGAGAAGCCAATTAGAAACGAATATGAAAAATGATCTCTCCGTAACACATTCATTCTTCGCGTATAAAAAAAACAAACACGAAACATTCTCGCAACAATCCCTTCCGGGAATAAAAATTTAAAAATCAAAAAAAAAGAAAAAGAAAAGGAGAAAAAGAAAAAGGGCACGAAAAAGCATGTAAAAAGAAAATGGGGGAAAAAAAACACACTTGATGAAAAAAAAGTTAATAACGAAAAAGAAAATAGAAAAAGGAAGACGAGGATGAAAAGTATTTAATAACGAAAAAGAAAAAGAAAAGAGAAAAAACAAAACAAAATAAAAATCCACGTGCATCTTCATTACAGTTTTCTTTTCACACACACCAGCAGTGTGCACAGTCCTTGTAAATAAATAAATAAATGAATAAATAAATAAATAAATAAATAAATAAATAAGTAATAATAGCACACAAAACAACACAAAAAAGCGAGGGAGAGAGATCACACCGAAAATATATTTCTCTTCTTGAATCCTTGCAGAAACCCCTCCATCGCCATCGCCATCGCCATCGCCATCGCCATCGCCATCTCCACCTTCTTCGTCCTGCGTGAGCTTTGGTTGGGAGTCTTCTTCTTTTTGCGTGGATGAGTTTGAAAGCCTTTCCTGCTTTTCTTCTTCCTGCGATTGTAAGCCATCAATATCTTCGTCATCTTCTTCGTCCAATTTCTTTCTTTGTTTTCCTGTCTTCTTCCTTCCTTCGTCCCTCCCTTCCTTCGTCTACCTGCTTTACAAGCCCCATATCCTCGGCAGTTCATTCTTTTTTGTTCCTTTCTATTCTATCTATGCGGAACCTTTCGAACACCAATCTTGCCGTTTTCCTGCTCAATGTACGTACTTTCTCCTGCAGATTAATGAGAGAATAATTGTAGGAGCTGTCAATATTTTTCTACTTTTGTGAAAGTCTGAGAGAAAATCGTGATCCGTTTCTACCTTTTCTGCAGGTAAAGTGAGATTTGTTGTCCGAACTGTCAAGCTTTTTCTACTGTTGTAAAAGTCCGAGAGAAAAAATATGGAGATGAAGGATTCTACTTTGTTTCAAGATGACTCGAGTCATCATTTTCCAAAGATAGTCGCTGGAGTTTGTGTTATGGAGAAGAAAGTAGGTCTTACAGTTTCTATTCTTTGATTGCTCTAGAAATTTTCCCGTCTATTGGAATCATGTAAAAAGTTGTTTAGCCAGTTAACTGGAATGTTATTCCCCACGACATCCTTGTAAATTCTTAAGGTTTACATAGAAGATGACTGAATCCTCCCGTTTTCTCTTTTTTTCCCCATCCGTCGGTTTTTCTAGAATTTCACTGTTCTATGCTGAATCATAGTAACAAATATTGAAACCCGTTCATGAAATACTATTTTTCACGAAAGGCATTGAAACAATGTAAGGATTGTATAAAATATGAAGTTTTGTGTGGAGAAGAAAGCAATTCTTTCTGTGTTGTATAGACAGCTCTATGTTGAATTGCACGGAAACTGTTTGAGCCTATTAATTGGAATGTTATCAAAGCAATTCTTACTGTTTTGGATCCTACGACTCTTTTGTGAATCATGTGGAAATTGGTTAAACTTGTTACTTGAGTGCTATGGCTCATGCAAAAGCCATGCAAAACCTTGAGGACTTTAGGCTAATTATCATTATGCTGAATCATATGAAAACTGGTTCAGCTTGTTCACTAGAATGCTATTTCACTTGAAAGGCATGCCAACTCTTAAATAGAGTTTGTGTCATGGACAAGGCATACCCACTCTTAAATAGAGTTTGTTTCATGGACAAGGAAGCAATTCTCACTGTTTCTAACCATATTTTGTTCTAAAAGTATACCATTCTATATTGATTACTGTACCAACTGGTTAATTGTATTGGTTAAAATGGTACTTATCATGAAACGTTTGTAAATTCTTAATTACTGTATAAAAGTTGGGGTGCATTTTCATAATTCTATCATTCTATGCAGGTGCATATTCATAATTTCCTAACCGTTGCTTGTTCTAGAATTTAATCATTTTATGCTGCATCACATGAACTGTTTTCAGCTGAGTAATGTTAAAACTGATCAAGCCTGTTCTTTGAAATGCCAGTTTTGATGATATACATGTACCACTTAAGCCTATTAATTGAAATGTTACTTCTCACGAATGACCTGTAAATTTGAAGTATTGTACAGTAGTTGAGTTCATATTCATAATTTTATCCTTCGATGTTTGAATTTACCTTCTATGTTGATGGATATTATTGTTTCAATGAAAGGCAATGTGATTTTTTAAAAATTGTATAAAATGTGGAGTTTTTGTGGTGATGAAGAAATTAAGTCTTACTGTGTTTTGTTTTCCATCCATTGCTTGTTCTAAAATTACTTTTCTATGCTGAATCATGTGAAAATTGTTAAGCCTGTTGATCTAGAACATTATTTATCATTAAAAACAGATAAATTGTAAAAGATTAAAAGGGGGCTGAATCTGTCTTATAATGACATCAATTTTCCCTTCATGTGTTTCTGAATAGCTGAAATTGTATGGTGGTTAATCCTGTTAACTGAATGGTATTTCTTATGAGAGGCATGTAAATTCCAAAAGGTTGTATAAGAGATTACTGAATCCTTCTTGTAATGGGGAAATGCTCCCTATCTGCATTTGGGAATAGGGAAATTATGCATATAGTTTGCTAAATCCTTTTGTAATGGAACAAATCATGCAAAAATAGCTAAGCCTGTTACCTGGAGTGCCATTCTCATGGAAGGCATGTAATCTCTTAGAAAATTCTATATTCATTGGAGTTTGTGCTATGAAGAAGAATGAAAGTGTTATTGTTGTCTAGTTTTCAATCCATTGTTTGCTCTAGAATTTCACTGTTGTCTGCATTTTATAGGATTCACACTAACATAACCTTTGGTCTTGTAGGTCACTTTGGCCTCACAAAGGCTTTAATATAACATTTCATTTCTGCTAAATCATGTGAAACATGGCTAAGCTTGGTAATTGGAATGCTGTTTCTCATGAAAGACATTTAAAAGATTAAGACATGTCAAAAAGATAGGTTAGTCCTTTCATATGTGTTTGTAAATTAAGGACATTTTGGCCTCTTAAAAGATGTTAATATATCTTGCTGCTTCTCTTCCTTTCTTTCGTCAGAGGCTTGTAGGTTCATAAGGACTGTATAAGCGAGGGATGTCTTATTCTTTTTAGTGTAAAAAATAACTCAACTTGCAAAATTTGTGTGGATCCTTTAGTTACTCACACCATTATGCCTATCTGTGTTCCTTTTTATGGAATTTCTATCGTGACTTTAATGTAGCTTACATTTTTCAATGTGCACAGGCACGTTCTCCGCCGATGACTCAGATTCTGGACAGGCTACGAGCTTTTGGTGAATTTGAGGTGAAATACTCTTAACAGCATAGCTAACATACTTAAGAGTATGTTAGCACCTACTTAACCACTTAACGATTATTGATTAATCATGGATCCAGGATTATAGTTTCATACAGTAGAAGTCACTACATTACTGGTGTTGTTTTGAGGTGAAATACTCTTAACAGCATGGTTTTCTTGTAGATAGAATATTCACTATATGTTATACCAAAAAAGTAGCAAGCTAGAACATGGGTCAGCCACAAAATAATTATCGTTTAATCACAGACTTAGGATTACCAGAATTATAGCTTCAAACTGTAGAAGTTGCTGCGTTAATTTCTGAATTGTTTGGCAACTTTTGTCTTTTTCTAGATTTCAGAGCTAGTGAAATTTAATACAGTATGTAAATTTTATGCGAAATATTCTAAAACAATGAATTTAAGTTGTGTGCCTTGCATTAGGGCATATATATTAGATATTCTTGTGCATATATTGCCTCAAAGTATGAGTAATATAGGACATTGACACCCCACTGGAGTAAAAGTATTTTTATTTGAATATGCTATGATCATGCATATGCAAATTGGTGGAACTCTTGATTATAATAACTTGAACATAGATTGTTTTTGCAACATCTAATTAAGGCTTTCAAAATATAATTCTAAAGTGCCTCACTCATTGTGAAATCATTTCGAGAAATAATATCTACATTTTTGTGGCAGATTTTCATCTTTGGGGATAAGGTCATTCTTGAAGAGCCCGTGGAGAAGTAAGTTTAAAGGTTTATTATTATTTTTCACTAATATTTTGGTGGTTGTACTGAGTTTTTGAGCTATTATGCTTTTTAATCTGTTCTTTTCAGGATATTTATTGTGAATGTTAGCTCTTCTCATCTTATTTACTTTTATATTTATGGAGCAATATTTATTTTATTTTGATTTGTTGTTCTCAAAGACAAGACAACACATAAGATGTAATCTCTTGTTTGGTCTTATAGGCCATTTTGGCCTCTTAAAAGACGTTAATATATCTTTCTTTCTATTCCCAAGATAACTTAATTGTTTCATAATACACCTTGGTTGATGTTTTTATTGCAGGTGGCCTAAATGTGACTGTTTGATTGCCTTCTATTCAAATGGATTCCCCATGGAGAAAGCAGAAGCATATGCTGAACTTAGAAAGTCTCTTTCTCTCCATCTTATCCTATTTTTTCATTAGATTTAAAAATCAAGATTTTTTATAATAGCATCTATATAGGAAATCTTAAAATATTTAGATGATTGATTGAATGCATTGCAAGTCTAGCCATAGACATCTGTTTGCACCTGTCAGATGTTGGTGACCATGCTCCTTCCTTTCTGCATGCAAAGTGACTTCTGATGCCAGGTATGCTAGATAGTAACTATAATTCAGATTATGATTAATGTGTTTCCTGTCATGATTTTCATTTATCAGGCCATTTCTTGTTAATGATTTGAAGATGCAACATTTACTTCGTGATCGTCGTGCAGTCTATGCTGTAAGCCACTAGGATGCTTGCAGTCTCTTTTCCGATTCAAATTTCTTTCCAGTGATAATAGCAGTCTCTTTATACTGTCTTAAGAGGTTTAGGAAGCCATTGTATTGTCTCCTTGTATTTGTGACTAAGAGCTTTAGAGAATTCATGTGGATTGTTGGCACAAATGGCATTGGTTGCATGATGCCTCTAGGACTATGTAAGAAAAGGTTGTGCGTCCTTCAGGGGTTAGTGCATAGGTATGGAGTTACCAAAACTACCAAGAAACTTTGCAAGTGTAAATTTCATTTAGAAAAATCTAAGGCTCTTCTCTTCTTGTGACAATGTGTAGTAGAAGCGATGTTCGTATCAAAATTCATCAGAAAAAGGAGAAATTCAAGATTCTAAGTTTATGCTGGGTGATGTAATGTGTTATGATATGAGCAGGAATCTGAACTTCTAGACCAACTATTTTTTTTGTTGTATGTTGATGCTCTACTTTGTCAAATTGCAGCATTTGGAAGAACATGGAATTCCTGTTCCCAACTATGTCCTTGTAAACAGAGCCTTCCCTTTCGAAAACATTGATTACTTTATTGAGGAAGAGGATTACATTGAAGTAAAAGGAAAGCGTATATTCAAGCCTTTCGTCGAAAAGCCAACAGATGGTAATAGTCTTATTCAGAACACATGCCATTATGACTTTCAGAATCATTAAATATTTGAAAGATTCTTTCAGAACCTTTTCTTAATTACTATTTATCAGGATCCTTATTGTGTTGAACCAGAGTATTGCCACGTATAGAATTAGGGAATGAAACCTTTTTTTTTGTATTTGTCAATCTAAGGTGAAGAAATTGCTGTGCAACTTTTTCTACATCTTTTATAGGTGAAAATCATAGTATTAGAATATATTATCCTAGTGCTGCTGGGGGAGGCATGAAAGAACTATTCCGCAAGGTGAGTCTCTCATTTTTATTAGTGATTGTTTTCTTGAAATATGCCACTAATTATAATATATTTGCAGTGTTGGTTTATATTTAATCAGTTCTATGGCAACAGGTTGGCAATCGTTCTAGTGAATTCCAACCCCAAGTAAGAAAAGTTCGGAGAGACTCTTCGTATATATATGAGGAGTTCATGCCTACTGGAGGAACAGATGTAAAGGTATATTATTTTGTTATATTATTAGATGTACCAAGTGTTTGTCGCACTCAGTATTTTGTATGCCAGGTTAGACTTCGGAGCTGCTTTTTTTCTCATTGTTTCAATGTCATTAAGGATTATATATTGCATACCTAGTGACTTGTTAGAGTTAAGTTTGACATTCTTATATTTGTAATTTTGCAGGTTTATACGGTTAGCCAAGAGTATGCCCATGCAGAGGCACGGAAATCACCTGTTGTTGATGGAGTTGTGATGCGTAGTGCTGATGGAAAAGAGGTCATTCCCTTTTCTTTTGGTTCTCCTTTTGTTGTTGTAATATACAAAAGCATTTGATCAAATGAGCATACAAACAGGAAAAGTATTCATCTGATTGGTGTTTTTGGGGAAAACTCCTTGATCACACCACATATCTAATGAGGAATTAATCCAAAACTTGAAGGTTATTAACAATCGGCAACGGTTTGGTTTGGTTTGAACCGAACCGAACAGTGAAACCGCGGCTTAACGGCTTAACGGCTTAACGGCTTAACGGTTTAACGGTTTCAACAGTAAAAAACCGCAGTTTTAACGGTTATTTATTTATTATTATTATTTTTAAATTAAAAAAAAATAAAAAATTGTTTTTAAACAATCTTTTTATTTTTAGACCTTATTCTCACATTTTAGGAACATCTTTAAAAAAAAAGAAAAGAAAAGAAATATTATAAATTAAAAAAAAATAAAAAAAAATAAAAAATAAAAAAAAAATAAAAAAAAAATAAAAAAAAAATAAAAGTGTGTATGCCACCTTTTTTTCCCAAGAGGGATTCTGGTTCTAATCTTGTTAGCAATGCTTAAGAGAGAGAATTTAGTTGGAAATGAAAAGAATCAGTTGAAAATAATGAATCCTGATACAGTTTGTGCTGAGCAGGTTAGGTATCCAGTACTTTTAACTCCAGCAGAGAAGGACATGGCAAGGGAGGTCTGTGTAGCTTTTGGGCAAGCGGTGAGGTTATATGTTCTCTTCAGGTGGAAGGATGATATTCTATTGCTTTTTCTAAAGGCAAAGGAACCTGGTAAACTGTGGTACAGGTTTGCGGGTTTGATCTTCTTCGTTCACAAGGAAGGTCCTACGTCTGTGATGTCAATGGATGGAGCTTTGTAAAAAATTCATATAAGTACACAATTCATTTCTGATTTGATCTCTCAATAGAAGATTTTTGTTGTATGATGTGAAGCACTTAGCTTATATTGTGAATGTGGTGTTTCAGGTATTATGATGATGCAGCTTGTGTATTAAGGAAATTGCTCTTGGATGCAAAGGCTCCACATCTATCATCAACATTGGTCCATCCTCGCCCTTTGCCATGGAAGTGTACTGAGCCCGTGGAAATGGGAATGACGAGGCAGGGAAGTAGTGTGATGCTGGGAACATTTGGCCAATCAGAAGAATTGAGATGTGTTATTGCAGTGCTTAGGCAGTAAGGAATCAGACTGAATTTGAATCTCGTAGTCTCTCACCGCTGAACTGTTTTGAACTTATGCTCATTAAAATACTTCCATGTATATCTGGATGTGCATGCCAGTGGTGATAGAACACCTAAACAGAAGGTCAAGATGAAGGTCACACAGGAGCGTTTACTGAATCTCATGCTGAAATATAATGGAGGAAGACCAAGGGCAGAGGTACTTTAGTCATAATGGGGCACAGATTCCAACTTTAGATTGCACATGCCTCACCATTTTCATGTTTTAAAGTTATTTTGATAAGTGGATGGTTTCTTTTGTTAGATATAATCAATGATCAACCCCAAGTTTTCAATTTATCCCCATATGTACTCTTAGAGTGCACTTTTGGTGATAGCGCCCCAAATGAGGAGTAGCTATTGTGCAACTCGACCATATGGGTCGATAAGGTGTCAATCTAGGAAACCGTTGATGAGTAGGACACATTGTATTTAGGAAAGAGAGAAGTAGGATAATAGGATTGGCTAATCAAGTCAACTAGAAGAATATTTTGTGGGCAAGTTACAATGTACTTAGTCTTGAAGTATGTGCCATTGACTTTAAGAAAAGTACTATCTAGAACTAGCTTTTATCTAGGGAGCTGGGTCATATTAAATGACAAGTCAGTTGACAGAGAAGGAATATCTCCACTACTATCAACTGACTTGCACATTTAATGTTACACTCAGACCAAACAAATATAATCCACTCTCTTACACAGTGGCTGGGCTGATCATCAGTCCCCACTAATTTTGTAGTGAGCTGGTCCAGATCCCATCTAAGCTCTAGGGTGTGTGCGCATGGGTGAACTACCATTGTGAGCTACTCTAATATGTAATAGAAGTTTTGTTTTCATATATCCATCTCTGTGATTGTAACTCTATATACCTATCTAATTGATTCTCAATGTTTCTAACATCTTCATATCATCTTTTGACAGGCAAAATTGAAAAGTGCTGTGCAACTTCAAGACCTTCTAGATGCAACCAGATTACTTGTTCCAAGAGCTAGGTTTGAAATACCAATCTTTGAGGAAGCAATGTTTTCTTTACTTTTTCCCTGTTAGATGAATGTCAAAGAACTGTAAAAGCAAGGAAATAGATGCTATTTTCCCTCTATCATAAGAATTGTGCAATCAATCAATGTGCTGAAAAAGTGGTTGAGATAGTGATGCTTAAAATGCATGAAAACAGTATATATATGCAACAGATTTTACTGTAACGTATTTTCTGTTCTTTATTCACAATAATATCCTTCTATCCCAGGCAAAAGTATATTTTGTTTAATCTTTCTAGGTCCTAGTAAAGAAGATTACACAATATGTAGTAGCTGTTCATGTTCCAAGAGCTTAATTAATTGCTTATGTTTTTTTTTTGTCTGCATCATTTTCTGTTCCACGCACAATCATGTTACGTTGTTCCTATGTTTTTTTCTGTGAATTGTGATGGCTTCTAGAATGGGTCGAGTCATGAATGGAATATTTGAGTGTTGTTTCTGTTCATGCAGATCTGGTAAGGAGAGTGACAGTGAAGCTGAGGACCTAGAACATGCTGAAAAGCTTCGTCATGTCAAAGCTGTTTTGGAGGAGGTGTGGATTCTTAATATAAATTTTTAAATTTAACTGATAAGAATCATGTCTTGAAATGTTCACACATTGTGACTCCTGTGCTCTGGTTAGAAAGAAGGTTTAAATACTAAATTTTAAATTGCATATTTTCAGTTTCAGAATTTCAAACATTGTTATATTCATTGATTTATTTATTTTGTTACCTACATAGCAGGTTATTTAATAGTATGTCTTTGGAAACTATAAATGTGAATTGCACACTACATACATTACTACAGAAGTATTTTTTTTATGAAAACTACATTTTGGGACACCTACTGAGAAATAAATTTATGAATAACGCACATTTTCAATTCAAGGTTTTACTTGATATTCATCAGTCTTGAATAACGCAAGCCTCCCATGATCCCATTTCACTCTAGAAGTTCATAGCATCATATTTGCTTTCCCTGTTTGCTCAACAAAGCAAGTGTCATGACAGGAAGCCAAAATTGTTGAGTTGATCTTTATAGGACTACTGTAAGAGAAGTTTTTTATTGTGATATGCTTGATGAGTTCATCTTGATGAGCTGCACAAAAAACTAGTTGATAGTTGATTAAGACACATTGAGCAGGCCCGAAGCCATGAGCTCAAGATACGAGTTAAATAACAGAATGTCGAACACTTTCTAGTCAAAACAGCTTGATAAAGATTGGCACTTATATCATCAAAACAATTTGATGAACATGGAGGTAATCATTGTTACTAGGCTGAAACACAAGAATGGTTCCAGTCGCACGGCATAAGTATAATGGCACTACCTATAGTTTGAATTCTCCACAATTCCCCACAATATCTTTTGGTAAGAAGATGGTCCACTAGTAGGCATCTTTCTACACACATCATTGGATGGATTCACTATTAGGCACTCTTTCTACACACTTCATTTTAATGGATTCACTATTAGGCCTTATTATATGAATACACATCTTTAGTAGTTTGATGTGGATAAAAAGTAGTCTTTTTTTTTAGGGAGGGCATTTCTCTGGCATATATCGTAAAGTCCAATTAAAGCCGACAAAATGGGCAAGGATCCTAAGAGAGGATGATGAAACAGAGGAGGAGCGTCCAGTCGAAGCATTGATGGTCCTAAAATATGGTGGTGTTTTGACACATGCAGGAAGAAAACAGGTAGAAGTTTTATGTGTATCAAATGTTAAATTTCTTTTTATAATTTTCAGCCTTTTATTTCTACAGAATTCGTTTTTGTTTATGGTTCAATTTTCTGAGACACAGCATTCATATTCCTACAACTACAGTATTCATGTTTGCTTATATGTTGTGTAAGTTTTATGATGGTGTCATTGAAGCACTTTTTGTTATTATCTGATCATCATTTGCACTGCTTGTTGGGTGAAAATTATCGTCTGCAGTTTTATCATATGATTAGGTAACTACTACATAGAGCTAAAATCTAATAATTTCATCATTTGCACTGCTTGTTGGGTAACAATCATTGTTTGCATTTTTATCATATAACTAGATATCAAACTACATAGAGCTGAAATCTGATGAATTGAGCTCTCTATAAAGCCATGCGTTCAAATAGAAACTCAGCTGGAAAAGGTGCAACCATAAGTTAGGGAGTGTAGCCTGTAGGATTGTAGTCTATAATTATCTTCTTCATTAATCTATACTATTCTTGTGCATTAATACATATTTCTAGCATCTCAAAGAGCATCTCAAAGAGCATCTCTTTGTCTTCTGCCAATACCCAACTTGCTTATTCTGAGAAATTTGTATTTCACTCATTTCAGGCAGAAGAACTTGGGCGCGTATTTAGAAATTCAATGTATCCAGGTTACTTTTCCTGTTCTCAGCAAATATTATTTACTTGCAGGTATGGTGGGTTAGGAACCATACTGAGTGCATACAAGAGTGGTGCCTCCTGCTTCAAACCTTATGTTTGAAAAGCGTAGCTGGGCATCTGCCATAGATACTGAGAATGATTGATCTTGATTACAATTGGGAGACTCCTCCTTAGTTGAACTCTCACCTCAGTGTGCAGTTATGAGTTTTTGCTTGGCAATGCTTCCAAGGAGATGTGATTGTAGTTATCCATATCGATATTTCATCTAATGGGGCTCAAAATCCATGACCTTCGGCTAAATTGTAATCTCAATCAATGCCACATTTTCCAAAACTTGGGTCCCACAAATTAGGAATAAAACATCAACTTGGAATTCAAGTTCTACATGCTTGTCTATATTGAATCATGACTGTGGATTGTAGGTGAAGGCACTGGGTTACTTCGCCTTCATAGTACATATCGACATGACCTTAAGATTTATAGTTCCGATGAGGGCCGGGTTCAGGTATGGCATATGTCTTTCATAATTTCAACTGGTACATTAGTGATGACATTGTTAATTGATATTCAGATACGAGATTCAAATTACTAATATTTGTTTTACTTGTCTCAGATGTCAGCAGCAGCTTTTGCAAAAGGCTTGCTTGATTTGGAAGGTCCACTAACACCTATTTTGGTAATAATTTGTGCATTACATTTTGGAATGGCATGAAAAGATGGTGAATTTCTCCTCTTTATTCTGAATAGCAAATGTTTTGGCTTCCCATGTGAAGGTTTCTCTTGTAAGCAAAGACTCATCAATGCTGGATGGGCTAGATACTGCGAGTATAGAGATGGAAGAGGCAAAGGTATGTTGGAAGTGAAATTATCTTATAATCTTTTCATTATCTCACTTGGATGTTAGTATTATCCTCAGTTTTGCATTGATATTGCCTTGTGATAGATTTCGTGACAAGTAGTTTGCTGATATCCTCAATTGAGAATGTGTTTCATTTGATACAGTCTCGCCTCTACGACATCATTATATCAGGGAAGCCAGAAAAACCTTTGAATTTGGAGACACCCTGGATGGATGATGCAGCTGGTTTGCCTGAGAATGCATTGGAACTTCTTCCTAAGCTGGTATGGAAGCCAACTTACCAGTATGCATTTTATTTACAACATTTAGGTGATTGAATTAATGCAACTCAAAAGTATCATTAATAAGTTTAATCATAGATGTACGATTATTGTGTTGTGCAGCTAAGTCGAGATATGCTATTTTGATCCTTTTGTACTACAGAATTGATAGTGTTGAGAATCAAGCTCAACTTGTGTGAACATGTGCTTATGAAGAAAAGGACGATGTGTGAAAAAGTGTGTGAGCACACTTTATTGTAATCCGTGTAGTTGTCAAGTGTTAGTGTGGTCAAAGAATATTAGATATTCTTATGACAAAATCGTACTCAAGTGGGTATCTTGGTTAGATTCCACCAACACATTTAATAGGTCAGTCCCTTGAGGACTTGTATATAAAACCCCCTTTGGCCATTTAGTTTAGTTGATGATCTTTAGATAATTAATATAGCTCTCTTAAGTGGATAAGCTGTCATTCCCCTACTGTGTGTTTTCTTATTTTTCTGGTTATTCTCTGTAATTCCTTCTCTTGCTTATACATTCACTCTCTCTCTCTCACACACACTACGCTTTTGAATACTAAACTCTATTAGAGCTAGATTCTTTACATGGTATCAGAACGTGAGGGTTAGAGATCCTTCACTGAGCTCTACCATTGAAACTGTGTGAGCAGCTAGAGACGTTTAAAATCTGCTATCGTCGCTGCAGTGTTGCACAGCAAGAGGGTCACGTTAACAGGATCATACGAATCAAGCTAAATCAGAAAAATGAATGCACAGATGGGTAGCGCACTTCCAATAGAGAAGTTGGATAGGCACAACTACGCATCTTGGGAATATAAGATGCAGCAATACCTAGTTGGGCAAGGGTATTGGAGTTATATTGAGGGAGCTCAAGAAACAGCCCCCGATAGTACAAATCCCAACTACCCCACATGGCAACAAGGCGCCAGTAGGGTGATGTATTGTTTGGCAACATGTTTGCAAGATCACATGTTAAGCTATATTCGTGATGTGAAATCCCCAACAGAAGTGTGGAAAAACTTGAAGAAGATTTTCGCGGCATCAACCACAGCGAGAACTTTAACTCCGGCAGGAGTTGAACAATATTCGGCAGGGGGATATGTCAGTGACGGACTATACCCTTCGGATCAAAGACTTATGTGATTCACTTGGCTCCATCAATGTCACAGTTGATGATGACGAGATGGTGCATATCTGCCTTGGCAGCCTCGCACAAAAATATGGCTCATTTCGAACCGCCATAACAACAAGGGAGAACCCCCCAAGCTTTTTCGACTTGCAATCCATGCTAATGGTTGAGGAGAACCATACACGGTCGAAAAGCACGGCATCTGATGGGAAGATGCTATATACACATGATGATCTTAGTCGAGGTCACTGTCATGGTCATGGAAATCAGGGGAGGAATGGACGAGAAAGAGGTAGACGACGTCCACAACAGTTTAATTCCAGGCAGCAAGAAGGTTGAAACAGCCGAGGGAATTCCAGCAAAAAGGGGAGCTTCCACCAGCCTGAATCAACGAGGCAGAACCAGCAAACTGAGTGCTGGTATTGTGGAAAGCCTGGCTACTTTGAAGCTGAGTGTCAGAAGAAGAAGAATGACTCAGCTGCCTCACCTCGGCAGCAAACAAACCATGCTGTGATGGCTGACCTAGAAAACAAAGGGCCGATGTTTGTTATGCGACACCGAGCGAATAACATGATAACAAGTGTTTCCCAATCTGATGATGTATGGTTCGTGGACTCAGGTGCCTCAAATCACATGACAAGTCATCAAGAATGATTCATGAATTTGAGGTGGAGACCTAGTGTGGTGGAGACCGGTGATGACTCCACACACATGATTGAGCACATTGGAGATGTGGCCCTTAACAATCACGACAACAAGGGCTACATGAAGGATGTACTCCATCTACTCAGTTGGCCAAATTGTCGAACAAGGAACGCAAGTACGATTCAACCAGGAAGGTTGCTTCATCGAGGATAAGGGCCAACTTATCGCTCATGCAAGAAGAGAAGGTCACATGTTTATTCTTGATGCGACTGAGGTGAACACAACAATGTATGCAAAGGGACTCAACGTTGAGTCTGATATTGAGTTGTGGCACAAAAGGGTTGGCCATGTAAACCTCGGTAAACTGCGATCAATGCAAACAAAAGGGGCTGTGCACGGATTGCCACGATTTACTTCAAAACATTCTGATAATGTATGTGAAGCGTGCCAACTAGGCAAGCAAGATAGGCATCCATTCCTAAGCGAAAGAAATGTGAGTAAAGGCTTGCTGGACGTCATCCACTCAGATGCATGGGGCCTAGCTCAAATAGTGACAATCGGTGGGTGTAGATACTTCGTTACCTTCATTTATGACTATTCGCGGCATACCTGGATATGCCCGATGAAGTCGAAAAGTGAGGTCTTCTCCCACTTTCTCAAGTTAAAGAATCGTGTGGAAAATGAGATGAATCGCAAGATTTGATGCTTATGGTCTGATGGTGGCCAAGAATACTTCTCAACCGAGTTCAAGGCCTTTCTAGAAGAGAAGGGGATTCGCCGGGAATTCTCTTGCCGGTACACACCACAGCAAAACGGTGTTGCTGAGCAGAAGAATCGCACAATTCTTGAGATGGCCTGCACCATGCTGCATGAGAAGAACATGCCCAAGATCTATTGGGCAGAGGCAGCAGTTACGGCTGTGTATCTCATCAATAGGTGCACAACCGAGGGTGTCCATGACATCACCCCTCACGAGAAGTATTTTGGGACAAAACCAAACCTTTCACACTTGAAGGTTTTTGGCAGCATTGCATTTGTGCATGTACCCGATGAGAAGCGGAGAAAGCTTGATCGGAGAAGATGATCTTTGTTGGCTACTCACTTGAGCAAAAGGGTTACAAGTGTTTTAACCCCATCACTCGACAATCACGAGTAAGCTGAGATGTGGTATTTGATGAGGTGACATCATGGTATGGCCCAACATTAGTGACCCCCACTGTGCTCGAAACAAGCAGATCTAGAGCAGATTCTCAGAGTGAAGAAGAAGAGATGCTAACGACCATTATGGGTGGAGAACCAGCAGAGAGTCTGCCCACACTCCAGCTGACTGAACCTGAGGTGTCATCCAGCAATCAGAGTCTTGCACAGCATGAAGAAACCTCTGATGTGCTGTCACCTTGGTGCTACACCCGTAGAAAGAAAAAAAGGGCAAGATGCCTGAGCAAGAGGCCAAGGACATGACATCCAGTGAAGACTCAGATCATTCACCCCGATCAGTCCACAGCAAGTATGAAATGAAGAAGGCCCCGGAAATGACCAAAGGAAAACTTTGTCAATCGAACCGACAAAAGAGGCCGATAGTTAGGTTCGGGTACAATGAGTACATGGCCCACCACTATGCATTCATGATGAAGGTCGCAGCAGACCAAGAACCTGAGACTTACAAAGAAGCTGCCCAAGATCCCCGGTGGTTCGAGGCAATGAGGGAGGAGATGCGCGTGTTGTTTGACAACAATACTTGGGATTTAGTCCCATCCTCTGAAATCAAGAAAAAGCCAATTGGTTGCCGCTGGGTGTTCAAGATAAAGCATAATACGGATGGCACGATCAATTGGTTCAAGGCTCAGCTAGTCGCCAAAGGGTATACTCAAACCCATTTTGGCCTCTTAAAAGACATTAATATATCTTTCTTTCTTTCTCTCTCTCTCTTTCATACACACACACACACACACACAGTTCCATTCCGCTGCACAGAATCACATACTCTGTTCTTTACATATATTTACCGAGTAATACTTATTCTATTTTGATTTGTTGTTCTCAAAGACAAGACAACACTTAGGTGTAATCTCTTGTTTGGTCTTATAGGCCATTTTGGCCTCTTAAAAGACATTAATATATCTTTCTTTCTTTCTTATGGCACATATCATCTCTCTTACAATTGACCTTTAATGCTAGAGAGGGCCTCATGCTCATGGATAGTGCTCAACTAAGATCATGGATGAGTTTGAGGATATTGATGGAGTGTAGGGGACTTTGATATCAGAGAAGATCTTCCTCTTATTGTTCTGGACACAAGCTATTTGTTGCGAAGTACTCGTTCCAACTTCCTGTTTTCAAAACAATCTTCACAAGATGGTTCTTTTCAGGATGAAATTTTATAACGAGAAGTTTTGACCTTTGAATTAGAACCTGCCTATGGTTTTGGACATGTCAAATATATCAGTTTAAATAAGTACTTTGCTCATGTATTGGTGTTTTTATAACTTGAAGGTTGTAACATGAATTGTTATAAATATTATTAAGTATGTGAAGTTGTTATTATTTGGAAGTTTATAAACCAAATTGTAGAAGCCAATATCTTGAATAACGCCACATGTTAAATTGTATGTAAAAGTGATATCTATTCCCCACCTTTTGTGCAGGTAGAGCTTGTAAAAAAGGTCACCAGCCAAGTTAAAGTTCTCTGTAAAGCAGAGGAAGACAGGTTGGCAGAGACAACGTCTGATGAAGCTTTACCACCCTATGATCTGGCAACAGCTTTAGGAAAAACAAATATGGATGTTGATCGAATTGCAGCTGGTTTGCCTTGTGGGAGTGAAGGGTTTCTGCTTATGTTTGCTCGCTGGAAAAAATTAGAGAGAGATATTTATAATGAGCGCAAAGGGTAACATTTGATTCCAACTTATATGTTTTAAAACTTCATTTAATGCAGTTTTAGGTTTTATTATGGTTCCTTACATTTGATTTCCAGTCGATTTGACATTACCAAGATTCCTGATGTTTATGACTCTGCCAAGTAAGTTCTTCCCATTAAGTGTCTATATGATGTTTAACTTTTCCATATATGTTTATCGGTCTATTGTTGGTGGCAGGTATGACCTTGTACACAGCACTCATCTGAAACTTGATGGACTTGAAGAACTTTATACTGTTGCTAAGGTAGAGCTAATAACTTGGAATGGAAAGCTTTCTCTTTGCTGGTAGAATTGAAAGGTTCTTGTTTTCAATTCTTAATCGAGAATCACTAGAACAAATACTCACTTGTTCTTGTCAAAGTCACTAGAGAGATGAATCTTTGCTGCGAATTGTTAGTGTCCAATACAAGCTACTAATATGAGTAATGTTAATTCGACTGATATGCGATCTGCTATGAAGATTGAATGGCCTTCCAGACATTATATCATGCCCATTTTTAATGTGTTTCCCAATCATGGGATATCTAAGGTTTGGTTCTCAATGATCTTATCCCTGAAGTGTAAGACTCACCACAAAGAATAACGTGAGTCTTAGTTCTTCCCTTGTACATGCAAGGAAACTTTAAGACTCTGATACTTGTTGAAAGGAGGTGGAGAGCTTAGACAAACCAGCGGTAGATGAAAGAATGAAAGGAAGCTATATAAACGTCCCCAAGAGGCCAAAATGGCCTATGAGTGTAAACCAGAGATCACCTAAACCAAAATAAATGTAAGATTCTCGTTATCAATACATGTAAGATTCTTAAGTCAGATAGATTGAGATTTTGTTTATGAAAGATCTCTAGCATAGGTTGATCCAAAATTGAGAGATCTCCGAAGCGAAGGAAGCATTTGCAATGATGAGAGATAAGGGTGGTGTGATCATGGTCTTCAAGGCTAGGGCCTATGTGCATTACAAACAGCTATTGCCCAATGTATTGTAACCCATTTGCAATGTGCTGATTGGAAGGTCACATGTGTAGCAATAATTGACTTGTATGAGGACTGATCAGGATAAAGAAAGTTGGTGACTATTCTTTGTTGATGAGCTGGTGATTGCATTTTTGTTCTTCAACAACATCTGCCTGTATCTTGTTGTGTTCTAGCAAGAACAAGCCCAGGCATCGTTGGTCCTCATATCCCATTACCTTGCGTAGTGAGCCAAAGCTTTGCTAAGAGGTAATAGTGTCTGCCTCTTATTTCATAAAAAACAGTTCAGTGTTAGACATAGTGTTCTTCTGATTCCACTACTTGATGACACAATTAGCAAACTCTTTGAACTCCCAAAGCAGTTGGATACTG